>NC_089837.1:75499681-75799681 GCF_035609145.1 Eleutherodactylus coqui | reverse complement strand
ATTTAACATCACTGAACTCTGCTCAGGTTAGCGCTGCAAACTTTCAAAAGTTTCATAAAACTCTGGCACCAACTTGTGTAAGTGAGACTGCTGAAATCGGCATGATCATCACTACACTGTGCCGCTTACAGCCAGGATAGCATTAGGGATCAGACACGTTCTCTTTAACCCCTTGCTGACCAGCTCACATAAATACATGGTATTTAGCAGTAGTGTGCAGAGCAGCCGTGTATTTACAGTCCTCCTTTCCCCACTGATCATGGGCTTCCAGCTTCTGGAAAATTTCAATTATGGCTGTAATTAACAGCTTCTGTCCGGGTACCGATTGGTTCAGGTCCTGATAAGAGCACATGGATCAGAAGACATCAGGCTCGGCGGCTCCCTGCAGCACAAGCTGTACAGTAAGTAACTTCGGAGCAGACACAGTCAGGTCCTCATGTGAAGGCACAAGCGGAGGATTTCCTACAGTTCCTGGCTGTCACACAGAAGCCCCAAACACAATGCTTGTACGAGTATCGAAGAGGACGAACTTGTTCCTCATTCAGCTGGTCGCAAAGGAATCCCCGTGACATCAGTAATGACATCACAGGGTTTCCGTCTGCATACCATATCAGGCATGCAGAGAAGATGCATCCTGTCTGCATGATCACTGCTAACAGTGTCTGACTTCAATGGGAGCGAAGCTTTCCTATTACACTTCCGGCTCTGACCACCGATGCAGACATCCGGCTGCGCTGCACTGACAGCCGGCAGGAGGATCAGCCAATCAGCAGGGATCTTGGGCGGCGATCCCCACTGATCAACAATTGACAATCCATCCTGAGTATAAGCCATCAACAGTAAATTAGCAGAAAACCTGTTTAAAGCCACTTTCACATGAGTCAGTATATGTAAGCCAAAAGGCTTAAAAGGGGTTGTACCGCAATTACCTTCCCATCTTTCCATAGGATAAGTGATAATGTAATCTGGGGGGGGGGGGGACGTCTATCAACCGAGACCGGGGGTCCTGTGTCCCCCTCTCCTCCTAGCTGTGGGCTCATTGCACCCCTCGGAGTAATGATAAGACTGAATGGAGTGGCGATCACACATGCACAGCCCCGCTCCATTCATTTTCAATGGGACTGCCAGAGACAGCAGAGTCTTTGTACTTCCATTAGCCCTCATCAAAATGAATGCAGTCGCATCATACATGTGTGACCAACACTCCATTCAATATCCACATCACTGTGGGTGGGTGCAGTGAGCCCGCAGGGATGAGAAAGGGACATGGGACCCCCATTCTCTGGATCAGTGGGGGTCTCAGTGTAGCGATCGCCATCGATCAGACTTTTATCACCTATCCATAGGATTCATTGCTTTACAACCGCTTTAAAAATACGGACGCAAATTAGTGACCCAAATACTCCCGTGTGAAAGCGGCCTTGGACAGATTTTCTGATTTGCGGAAGAAGGATATAAGATCTAATACTTTTCCACATCTGCATCACTCAGAGTTACACTGAGAGCGATGATACATGCTGTGCGAGGGAATAACACAAATCGTATTCACATCCCCCGCCGTACTCTGTACAATAGCGGCCTGTCACCACACAAGCAGTGTTCCCTGAATCATGCCTGATACCAGAGAACAATGCCAAGACAGACAAACAAGCTTCCCAGTGTGATCCCTGCCTGCGTGCGCCACTTAATGTGATGAAGAATGGATGCCACACGTGGTTTACATCTCCAAATGAATAAACATCTTCTACATCTTAACCGTTTCAGCCTCCGATTGCCGATCCTTCTGCAGAAGGTCGCACCAGTCTTGCATAAAGGACGCAACCCAACATCAAAAGGTCCTCATGTCCGGCAAGTCCATAGACTAAGGCTACAGGCACATGAGCGAGAATCTTGCGCTAATAATGGTGCACTACACGTACTTGTGGCAATGGCACCCAACACAAGCCTTATCTGTGTCCAAGAAGCCTCCAATGCATCATGTGTCTGCGAGTGGGTGTTCATCAGTATTTAGCACCCGTTGCCTCCCCCACATAGCATCTTAGCCTTCTGCTGGGAAATAGTCTTTGTATCAGTAAGTACAGCCATTTTTCAGTGATTTTTGTGTGGATTGTATAGCAATCTTGCAGATATACCTTTTGAAGCCTAACAAAAATATGCAATGTCATAGCGAGCTTTCGAGACTCCCTAGGTTTCTTCATCAAGTAGGTTTGAAAGCTCGCTATAACATGATGTATTTTTGTTAGCCATTACAAAAGGTATCCGTCCCATCTACAAGATTACTTGGTTTCTCTTACTGAGAACAATCCCATTTTGTTCTACTGGCTAACACGATACTAAACTTTTTTTTTTTTTCCCAAAGGGCCCTTCCGATAGTATATGACCGTCAGGATAAAAGTCCTTTAGGTGGGGAAGTTCTGGTCCTCTCTGGTAAGATAAGTGACAGACTGAGTGTTCTGCACATAATTGGTCGCCTAGTTATGGAAGAACTAGAAGAGTACATGTTCCCTAATGAGCGTCTTCCTACCAACAGTTTGGATAATTCATTTCTTCAGAACATCGCTGAGGAACCCAAGGGCATCTTGCCAGAAGCATCTTACACTGATGTAGCAGAACATTTTTTCCTGGAAACTAATTAACCTTGACCAGATACTCTATTTTCAGTTAAGAACAAAAGGGACCTTCCTGTAAGAGTGGACTTTATGCTCTTATAATAAGGTATCAGTCTGAGCTTCAGTGAAAATCAAAAAATGGTGTTAACTAATGAGATTAACTCCAAGAGGACTATTACCATTAACACTTGCAGCTCCGAGAACTTACAGACTTCTCTTTTCTCCTGTAAACCATGCAACTTGCTAGGATAGGATCCCAT
The DNA here is from genome assembly GCF_035609145.1 of Eleutherodactylus coqui. NCBI lineage: Eukaryota > Metazoa > Chordata > Amphibia > Anura > Eleutherodactylidae > Eleutherodactylus > Eleutherodactylus coqui. The sequence continues at coordinate 75,796,812 of NC_089837.1, read as the reverse complement.
TAGAGGCTAGGATCAGAAAATAGGTTCTGCTGTTATTTCAAGGGACAGCGCCACTCTTGTTTATAACTGGCATTGCAGCTCAACTGCTTTCATCTGAAGGAGACGGAGCATCGATGCCATAAACGGCCCATGGACAAGAGTGGCGCTATTCCTGGGAGAAAAAAAAAATAGCCAGAACTTTGGTTAAAAGGGGTGACTGGGATTAGAAATTGAAAGACTGCAACAGCTAAAGGGGGTGCTCTATTATCTGTAGAATGTGTCATCAATGTCTCATGGGTGGAGGCCCCATCTCAACAAGCCTCTCATGGCCCATCCTATGCAAGTTACCGAAACAGCCAAGAACACTTTTCATACATTCTCTATTGTCGTCTACATTATCCTACAAAAGTATTTGGACATCCTTATCAGCAGAATACATCATGTCATATTAGCAGGTCACGTGTCCTAAACCACGGTACATAAGATGCAGATCCTTGGGAAGTAGCAGCCATAGTTTGTGGAGGGAACTGCACGCTATTGGATATACATGTTATGCTGCTGCGCCCTAGCCATCCATCAGGAAGCGCAATGCATCGGCCCATCTACAACGGTGCAAGGATTGAGGTCATCGGACAGTTCAGCAATGGAAGAACATTCTGTGGAGTGACAAATTACAACACCCCATCTTCAAATCAGAAGGATGTACCTGGGTGTGGAGGATGCTGGGGAACAGCCAAGTATGGCACAGCATCCATTATGGGCTGGGGATGTTTTACGTGGGATGGTCTCACTCCGTTGGTTGTAATGACAAGAACCATGAACACAGAGGTGGTACTGGTGCATTATGTCGCCACCGCAAGTAAGGCGTGGCGACTTAATACAGCGTTTAATCCCCGTTCTGACACGGCAAGGGAGGGCGGCGATGCTGAGAGCGGCGGGGCTGTAGGACAGCGGCCAGTGGCGTTCTGAGGCTAGGAGCGGCGGCGGGGCTGGCAGAGGCACAGGCAAGTGAGGACAGCGCCGAGGTGGGGAGCGCCGGTAGAGGGGGCGGAGCACTGCAGCAAGGCTGGGAGCGGCACAGTCTTCAATCCCCCCCCGGCAGGAGGGCAGCGCCAAGAGTGTGAGCGGCGGGGCAGAGGGACAGCGCTGCTGAAGAGTGAGTGACCGGGACAATTGGCGGGCTGAACCCAGCAGATAGCTGCAACAACGGCTGCAACAAACTGCCCACATGGGACCACTGAGTGAGCGCAGGGACAGCTGCAGCGTGTCTATTGCTTTTGTGCCTGGCCTGAAGGGTTAAGGTGAGGGTTCAATTTACTATGAGGCTTAGATATGTAAGCCTAATAGGAAAACGAACCCTCACCCTAACCCTCCAGGGCAGGCACACAAGCAATACACACGCTGCAAGGACCTTCTATTCTTCAGCCTATAGGAAGCTAGGGATGTGACAGGGGCGTTGCTACATGCAAGCCCTGTCAAACCCCTAGCTTCTGGTAGCGTCAAGATACACCAGTACCCACGGAGGTGTACAGTGACCCTCTAGACAATAATGTGATGTCAATAATGTGACAATACTCTGGGAATGGTCAGCAATACTTACAAGAAGACACGGCTTGTCACAAAATCGAACGGGGTTAACGTTGGTTTGAGGACATGGATGTTCCATGATTGGACTGGCTGCACAGAGTCCCGACCTGAACATCTCTGGGATGAACTAGAATGTTGGGTCAAAAAATATGAACAGCGTCCATCTTCTTTGAGGGATCTTACCAGACGTTTGCAGGATGAATTGAGGGAAATAACAGCTGAAGTGTATAAAGAGGTTAGTAGAAAGTATGCCACGGAGAGTATCCGATGTCCTTATGGCCAAAGGAGCCCAAGTAAATATTATGTGTAAAAGAATACTACTTTTGATTCTTGCTCAGGTGTCCAATTACTTTTGGTAGGATAGTGTGTGGGAACACTAGCTTGCTCTACTCTTTCCAAAACGCTTATAGATTACAGTGGACAGAGCTGCATCCTTGCATGGCCGGCTATCTCCTGCTTCACCTTCTTGGGGTTTTACAGCACAATGGGGGGGGGGGTCACTGAAAAGCCATTCTCTCCAGTCTCAGAGGTGGGACTTCTTTCACATATGTCATAAATATCACCAATATTCTTACCGCTTTAACCCTTTCCAATCCAATTTGTATCCTGGTTTTCCTAGGGGGCTTACTCTTTTTCTGCCATTATACAACGGCGCTATATGCTGGCTAAAGCTAGTACTGCATGAGGTGACACATTGGATAGGCTCCGACAGCAGAGAGGCTGGCAATATACAGTAAGAGAACCCTAACGGACGTCTTCCAACATCAGAGCTGTACAGCCTTAAATCATAATGTCTTCAGAGGTCAGACAGTGGATTGGAAAGGGTTAAGGAAAAACAACTCAAGGCTAAAGCGTTGTTGCAGAGCCTGTGGCAGTGAAGCATAACATAGGGATATTCTTTGGGGGTGTTTGAGTTGCTGTGCACCACTAGTTGTCAGTTGCATCATTTGGGAATTTGGTTTTATTATATTGCTGCCCCCAAATGACACTCGTAATCCATAATGCACTTGTCCAGTGATGCACCCAGGGGATTAGGAGCTCCTTAAAAGCTCCATGGATCCAAAGTGATCTTAGTTAAGGGATGAACCACCATCTTTGTGAAATGTTCCCTTTCCATGTGGAGCCACAATATGACCATACAGTAACAGAGAATAGTGTTGAGCGCAATTGGCATTCACACAGCTGAGACATAAGAGATTACACCCAAGGACTGTAAAGCCCTGAAGGCATGAAAAAAGGAAAATGTAAATGAAACGGTGGTTGATAATACACCGCAGTAGAGATTTCTGTACGGTTTAATTTGGAGGGCAATGCAAGAAGACAGAAGACATCCGAAACGGCGGCAACAGGTTGAAGTACTGGAAACAAAGAATGCAGAAATGCAGGATTCCAGTACTGGAAGTATGCCAACGTACAGAAGGGTTCAATGGAAAATAACCCGTAAGGCTCATGTAGAAGTCATCAAGCAATGAGGACACTCGTGCAAAACATCACTATTGTACATTTTGCACCCATATACATTGTTTGTAAGCTCCAAATATACTCATGCTTAAAGTATATCTCCATCTTAAAAGGGACTGTGTCATGATGACAGCCCCCGTCTATATGTCACATCAGAGCACATGATGGGCAAGGACCCCCATGGCCAATGTATTACCACTAGAGATGAGCGAGCACGGTCGGAAACAGCAGTTAATCTCGGGGGGAGGCGGAAAGAGAGAGAGAGATCTCTCACTCTCCCCCCCCCCCCCCAACCCCCCGATCACCCATGCCGCCCCCCACCCCTGAGCACGCTCGGACCAGTAAGCAGTTACTCGAGATGAGTGATGCTCGCTCGTGTAAATGCTGTTTCCGAGTGTGCTGGCTCATCTCTAATTACCACACTACTGAAGGGAAAATGGGTGCAACTTCCCAATTACTGGGGTTTCAGCAGTTGAAACCACAGCAATTAGAACGACGAGATGGTTTATTACTTTAAAAAAAAAAAATTTAATTAAAAGGGGTTGTCATATTGAGTCGCCGTCTTTAAAGGGGTTTTCCTCCAATTAAAATCGCGTTTTGCCGCAATTTTACTTGAGTGTAAGACTGCATGTCCCAACAGTGGAATTTAGCGCACCCCATCATTGTGATGGGTGATGAGGTGCGCTAAACACGGTAAACTAGAGCAGACCGCTCAAAAATCGCGGCGTTTTCTAACAGTCAAGTCAGGTCCACCAAACTGGAGCCTAGTTATTGACTCATGGAGGGGGGTCTGGAGCACGTAAAACATGTGTGTGATACGGCATCTTGCTTTTTAATTATATACTACGACACAATATTTAATGCAGAAGTACAAGATGCGATCCCCCACCATCAGATAGCGATGAATGTGCTTAAAACTAAACATACTCCAAAATGCGTTTTTTCCCCCCATATATTGCAAGAGCTTTGCTATATGTGCCAGCCACCCAATCTGCATATAAAAGTCACAATAAACTATCACAGAGCGCTCATCCCTTCCAGCAACTACATGATTTCCCTGGATTTAACAGACCATATCAGTACGGTCATTAATACCCACCTCCCATAGAGCCGCAGTCCATGGAATGGCACATTATCCCACAAAGAGAAGACTCCGCTGCTACAAGATTCTCCCCACGCAGGAGCTGTTCTGTATTACATGTGAGTGGGCAGCGGAGGAGGAGGGGGTGGGGAGCGCCACTTACAGCTAATTTCAAGCCTTTGCTTTTCACCTTCTACAAGGATGATCATTACTGCCGTACGGCTGAGAGGCAGACAATAAGCGACCTGTGCACTTCTTGAGAAGACATTACAATGCCAACGAGGCTGCTCTACCGTAGTTACATCTAAGTATGCTGCAGCTGACAGCGCAAGGAAAAAGATGATTCGCTACATGAGCAGCAGAAAAAAAACAAAACACAACCCCTCGCCACCATTTTTAACAGTTTTTTTAATGTACAGAATAGGCGATTTTTAGCATTTTTTGCTATAGGTTTTATAAGCCTATTCTGTACATTTTTCATTTAAAAACCCCGCTTAGCTACACAGCTAGGTGAAGACGGGGCTGAGAAATCCACCTTCAACTAGCTGACTGCAAAGCTGGAGAGGGGCCTCCGGCTGTGGCCGCACTGCTATATCTAGTGCAGGCACAGTTGTTTCCATATACCAATTTTTAAATCCAGCTTTATACTTTATTTTATAGATTTTCAACCATACTTTGTCTATGCCCCAATGATCTGTCCACAGCGCTGCTTTTATTACTCTCATCTGTTGTTCTATTCCCCGGCACTGTGTAAGGAGAAGCTGTTCTATGCTGCAGACTGCTTCTTCACTCACAGAGTGTCCTTTTCCCACCAGGAACAATGCATGTCAGGGTCTCAGGGCATTAGATATACAGTACGTTGTATGTCACAACACGGAGACCCTGAGAGTAAATCAGGTCCGATGGGGGGAGAAGAGTCTGCACCACAGAATGGCTTTGCCTTACATAACACCGGGGTGTAGAGAATCAGAGACAGGAGAGCTTTCCTGACAGCGAATGAAGCAGCTCTAGGGGCAGATCGTGGAACGCAGAGAAAGCATGGCTGAAGAAAAATACTATATAAAAAAAAACTGGTATATGGAAACAACTGTGCCTGCACTAGAGATAACAGTGCAGGCACAGCTGGAACTCCCTCTTCAGCTATACAGTTAGCTAGCTGAAAATGGATTTCCTGTCTTCACCTAGCTGCATTGGGGTTCTTTACTAAAAACGTACAGAATAAGATGATAAAACATTGCAAAAATGCTTATAAATCACCTATTTTGTACATTTAAAAAAAAAAAAAAAAGATAAAGTGCAGTTCCTCTTTAAAATAGTGCTAGAAGAATGGGGATTGATATATATTTCTGCACCAATGTCATCTATTTCTTATGTCTGGAATTAGTATTCTCTCTGTGTAGGAGACTTCCTTGCTATTATTCAGAAGCCCCAGTTACAGTTTAGCAGTATGGCACTGACCCAGGCATACATTTTCTGGATATTTTGGTGGCAAGGCCTTTTAGTGAGTGCAGGCGCACCACATGTTTTCCCCTTAGCATTGCATCTTATAGATTACCTAAAATTAAAAAGGTGTTTTAATTGGATCCGTCACTTACCGTGTACCGCCAAATAAACAGACAAACGATTACGGTTTAGGAGAATGTCCAATTTGTTGGGTTTTTTTGTAACTACATTGAAGAACACATTCTGCTTCTAGATAGCAGCCGTGATCTGTTCTGTGGGCTGCGTATAACTGTGAAGCAGACGAAGTGTCCTCATGTGCCTCCTAGGTTCCTGTATCCAGTATGGCAGCCAGCGCCGTGGGATGCGAGTACAATCACACATAAACACTGCAGATTTCACATCGGAGATTGCAAGGCTCAAAGGAGATGAAACGTCACAACTCTGTATACGTCTACAGTAGAAGGATACCAGTTGGAGATGCCGACACCGCTGTGATTTCTGTCATGTCGCATGCCGCATTCTCATTCGTGTCAAAAACTAAAAACCTTGCATTGAAATTGCAATCCTTTGGCGCGTGTTTCACGTCCGTCAGGATTGCAGGTGTTTCCCATTGATGTCAATGGGAAACATCACATTGCACGGCCATGCAAGGTCTTTTAAGAGGTGCCATTGAAAACAATGAACGAGGCGTTCTGAGGGAACGCCAAAAGAGAGAATATGCTACGATATTTTTCCTTGCAGCATCGTTGCGATGGAAAATAAAAAAATAAAATCGCTCATGTGACTAAGTCCATTCAAATATATGGAGTTCGTGCATCTTGCAACACGCGAAATTCTCGCTTGTGTGAATGCAGCTTTATGCTGCGGATTTTCACAACATATATCACCCCTTCAAGTGAGAAAGTGAAATCCGCAGTTAATCGGGTCAAAATCCACATGAGGATCTGCACCAAAATCTGCAGTGGAAGAGATTATGTCCCGTGTACCCATACCCATACCCATAGTATGATTCCGCAGCACTGGCCCCTGTCCGTACTGCTATTTAGAAGCGTAATCTGCTCTGCAATGTGTTAAAAAAAACTATTTTTATGCACAGTCCTACATAATAACATTCTATATAATTGGAGGTACACTTTAAGTACAGCTCTACCGTGTGTCTGCACCATAACAAGGGCACCTTCCAAGTCACTCGTGAGCGACATCCTCCTGTGTACTGGAGTGTATAGTGTAATGGATGTCAAATACACAAAGGCAGTCATTTTCTTACGAATATGGTGGATTTGTAACGAGCGCACCCATGCAGGAATACATCGAGATGCTACTGCAGGGCAGACCCTCTGCAGACTATTGCACACCAGGGGAGTCTGCAGACAGATGGCCAGCTTTCATGAATCAGCAGATGACTGACCACAATGAAATGGCTGGGAGAACATAGGATCTTATCCGGGACACTGATCAGTACACACAACTGCACATTCATGAGCCGGGAATGATGCACATGCCGTAGGGTAGCCATGACAGATCTGTTTTATAAGACTTCCCACCAAGTCTGAGGACTCATGGTCTAACACACAGATATGGCTATCTTACAGGAGCATGGTCGCTGACCCTCTTATAGTGTATTTTGTACCACAACCGCTGTGATTTAAGGATGAATAAGCATCTACCTTTGTGCGCGTCTCTAGACTCCCCCTGGTTTCTGAAGACATCCTGCTCAGGTTGCACATAACCACACACTTTGGAGTTCTGGAGACGGGACACTTCTCGGATGTCTTCGGATCGGTAGACCAGTAGGTTATCTCTCGAGGAGTTCCCTGTAAACCTCCACAGTGGCTGAAAGAGAAATCCTTCTGAAATTAAAGGATCCACCTTTTACTTCCATGAAAAAAACAATGTTTGCACGTATATATCTCCTGCAGAGCAAAGAGATGCCCAATTAGTGGGGTTTTCCAGACATTTACTACTGATGACCTATCCTCCACCGCTCAGGACCCCCGCTGATCTTCCGGCCGCTGCCAGTGCACTTGGACAACCGTATTGGTGGTCAGGGCTGGATGTATAACATAATGCTTTACTCCTTCGAAATCAATGGAAGTGATGCTGTCCATTGCACTACTGGCTCCTCGTTATAGTCGGAAGTGTAATAAAAAAAATATATTTCTCCCACCGATTTCAATGGGAGAGAAGCCTTTCTATTATACTTCCGTCTCTGACCTCCGATGTGGATGTCCGACTCAGCCACACTGACATCGGTCTGAGGATCAGGCGAGAATCCCAAGCGGCGTACCCCTGCCAATCAACTTTTGATGACTGATACTGAGGATAGGTCATCAATAGAGATGAGCGAGCGTACTCGGAAAAGCACTACTCGCTCAAGTAATTTGCTTTATCCGAGTATCGCTGTGCTTGGGTCTGAAGATTCGGGGGCCGGCACGGAACGGGGAGCTGCAGGGGAGAGCGGGGAGGAACGGAGGGGAGATCTTTCTCTCCCTCTCTCCCGCCCGCTCTCCCCTGCTCCCCGCTGTGACTCACCTGTCAGCCGCAGCGGCACCCGAATCTTCAGACCCGAGCACAGCGATACTCGGATAAAGCAAATTACTCGAGCGAGTAGTGCTTTTCCAAGTACGCTCACTCATCTCTAGTCATCAATAATAAATGTCTGGAAAGCTCCTTTAAAACTAGACTTCTAGAGCAACCACAAGTAATTCATCTTTGATTTGTACTTACCTTAAAAATAAAGTTTATAAAAAAAAAGTTTGGCAAATCTGCAAAACAATATGTCTGCAGACATGATGCTACGAACCAGGCAAAATGCCATGTGCAATGAAAGGGTTGTCATTTTATATGTAACTTCTCCCTTCGTAAAGGATACTGTAATGCAGGATAGAAGCACTTATTAAGCTGACCATACACTTCCTAATACCCCGTTTCTCCAAAAATAAGACCTACCCCAAAATAAGCCCTAGCTGCATTCCATTAAAAAAGAAATACATTACCTATGGTAGCAGGCTTGGTCCAGGTCCCTCCCACTGCTCTCCACAGCGCTGACGCTGCTCAGCCAATCAATGCAGCGCTTGATAAACCAATCACAGCCATCGCATTGCTTCATTGAGCGCTGCATTGATTGGCTGAGCACCGCTCGAGAGCCAATCAGAGCCATTGCTTCCTAGAGGAGGGATTTATGAATCCCGTAACCTGAAAGTGATCTTCTGTGAGCGGCCGAGGACTGCAAAAAGCGTGTCAGAGCTCCGGAGAGCAGCGGGAGGGACCTGGACTGAGACTGCCAGGTAAGTATAATAAGATATCTCCCTAAAATAAGACCTAGCGCCTCTTTTGGGGCAAAAATTCATATAAAAGACAGGGTCTTATTTTTGAAGAAAAATGGTAGCAGCTGAAACTGATGAAAGAACTTATTGAGAAGTCCTACCTCAACGTTATACTCCTCCCCATCAGCTGTGATCCGTGCCGTAAAATCGCCATCACCTATGTGTGCGATGACCTTCGAATTGTGCTCTCCTGAAATAGAAAGAAACGATAACAAGTCCTCTAAAAGAACTATTCACACATAGCATATACCTCCTCTCTATTAAGCACTCTAGCAAAGGGTCTAACATAAAAGATAAACGCTATTCACAAGTATACAGAAGACATGACATAGGGAAAAATTATCACTTGACATCTGTGAAAGCTTCTCATAGACGGAAAACCAACTGTCCCGATTTTAGGGAGGGTTAAAAAGCGGGCGCTGCGGTCTCTTTGGACTAAAAAAAATCTGCACCTACATTTGCACCATTTGCTGTGGATTTTTTAACGGATGTTACCCCTTCAAACAAATCTAAATTGAAGGGGTGCAGTTCTGCTACAGAAAATGAGATACGTGTGAACACACCCTATGGCCACAAGGGGCAGATTTTCTATCTCCAATGCTTCCGTGGGTAGAAAGAAAAAAAAAATCCATGGCTACTAATGTAGATTTGTTGCAGATCATCTACGTATTTTCTGCGTAGTAAATAGGCTGCAAAAATCACAGCTCCAGTTGTGAACTTGCTATAAATCTCGGCCACTCCATTGAAGTCTATGACAGAAATCCGCACGTTTTCCCACACCACATCTGCTGCTATGTCACAGGAAAGCTTCCGATATAATGCATCAAACATCTTCATAGGCTCCATTCACCTGACCAAAAGAGTGTCCTTATATTCTCGGTCGGGCCAGTGTGTACCTGTATACTACTTCTTCCATTTCTGTGTACAGAGGTATCCTGCAGATACATGTATATTGCATGGTATACTGTTTATATGTTTTTTTGGTTTTTTTTTTAAACATGGGAGTAAACAGGTGACATATGACTGTAAATGTGTCATAAGCATTAATAGTCAATATTAGAAACCCCTTTATGTGTTGGGAGAAAATCTTCTTTAACTCCTTCACGCTAACAGATGTAAGTTTATGTCCTGGCTAAGGGGCACTTAACGAAAAACAGAACAGAAATAGTGTAAGAAATTTTTTCCCCCCATTAGTTTAAAAACCAATTAAAAAATAATTCAAAAAAACAAACTTTAAAATCCCACATATTTGGTAACATTGTATCCGTAAACGACCTGAAAAAAAAAGGAGGAGGCAAGATGCCCATTTAATTAATTTTGACCCGCAAATAAAAAGCAATAAAGAAAAGCCATATGTACCCCAAAATGGTAGCAATAAAAACTACAGCTCGTCACACAAAAAAAGAAGCCCTCACAGAGCTGTGTACATGGAAACAAAGAAAGTTATGGAATTTTGAATAAAAAAATGAATTCCCCCACCGCCCGAAAGAAAGGGGTTTTTATTGTGCAAAAGCAGAAAAAACATTTTTGGTGTTGTAATCCTACCGACCCACAGAAAAAAAAAATGTGCACAATTAACACTGTAAAAATGAAAAGCAAAAGGCACAACTGATGCGTTTTCTCTCCCTGCCATGTCAAAGAAAAATATTTAAAAGTTTTACAATACATTATATGTACTCAAAAACGTTACCAATAAAAACCACAGTTCACCGCGCAGAAAACAAGCCCTCATACGGCCGCGTCGACGGAAAAATAAAGTTATCTCTATTGAAAAGTGGAGACGGAAATTCCCTCTAAAAAAAATCATTGCATCTTTTGGATCAAAATGGGCCGTGTCCTTAAAGGGTTAATAACCAAAGTGGAAATAATGGTGGCTTACAGGTTAGCTCTGTTGTCTTGCAGCACTGCGTTCAAATCCAACAGATGACAACGTTTACATGTGGCTCGTATGTACATGTATGAGATGGGGAAATTGGATTGCGAGACCCACCGGGTGAGTGCGGATTATGATGTCATCACGGAAGCAACAAGAAATAGAGAATTTGGCTCTTTACAAGTAATTAGCTGGCAGCGCCCACCCACCAACAACATGTCCGGTGAAGAAGTCTGACCGCTTTACAGGATACTCTTCTCCTTTGCCGTTCCCATCCAGTATCACGGCCTTTAGGTTTTCAGAGAGGTGATCCGCATCAGAGGTTAAATACAGCTTAAAATGCCTGGAAAACACACAATGTGATTAAAAAGAACTAAAAATCTGCATAACGAATGGGAAGATCTCTGGCTTACACGGCCATAGAGAACTACAACCCCTTTGTAGGTCACCGGCAAGGCGATTCGAAAACTCAGCCCTGACTTATAATAAAAATGAAATTACTTTGCAGAAGTTTTAGCACCCCCCCCCCCCCCCCGTATCCCAATTCTCTCCCAAATGCATCCAATAGGCCGTGTATGTTCAGCTGTAGTTCTTGCAATGTCGGGGTGGGTTACCTGTGCAGGGCCGTGAAGTCCACCATCCTCTCCACCTGGGACTGTGTCTCTAGATCCCGTTTCCGGATGGAGTGCTGCTGGATCCCAGACAACGAGATAACCTCGTACTCCGACAACATGGAGTCCAGGTTTGCTGAGGATAAAAAGAATGGGAAGAATTATGAAGCAGGAACATATGGAAAAAGCGGCATTCTGTAAGGGATGGGGTTTAATAAGAAAAATATTGGGATTAATCTAATCATTTAGTAGTAAAGGTCAATATATTCACAGAAACCAAAACTACACCAGGTATGACTCAAGTAACAGCAAGCAATGAGTAATCCATCCATATGGTAATAGCGGAGAGGGAACCTACAGATTCGTCATCTTCCCTCCCAAGACTATGCATCAATTCTGTTTATTCCCTCCTTATACGATGTTGAAGTTCTCTTCTGCACCTCGGCCAATATGGGAGCAATACAGGGAAATCTCAATGTTGGACGAGGTCCCACACTGGATTGGAAGGGGTTATTGGAGTTAATGAAGGTGAAGTACATCTTAGTAGGGCCTCTTCCAAATATTCTTGCCCCCTTTGCTTTATACAAAACTTTTCCATTATTGTGGAACGCTAATCAGTACAAAGGAGCCTTGTGTGTGGTGCAGAGTGTTAGGGCAGCAGAATTGAAGTCCTAAGCTCTCGCTCACGACCTGAAGGTTGCAGGTGCAATCACTGCATTGTTCAGGTAGCCGGCTCAAGGTTAACTCAGGCTTCCATCCTTGCGAGGTCGGTAAAATGAGTACCCAGCTTGGTTGGGGGGGGGGGGGGGTAAAAGATGACTGGAGAAGGCAGCCACCCCACAAAAACAGTCTGCCAAGAAAACGTCACGGTGTGACATCACCCTAGGAGTCAGTCACGGCTCGGTGCTTACATCAGGGGACTTTACCTTACATCAATACAAAGGATATTCTAAGGGGCCAGTGACACTGGCCTTAGACTTTTCCTTGTAATGTATCGGCCGTTGTTTTCATGTGCGATGCAAGGTTTCCCATTGAAAATAATAGGGAACACTTGCTGATCCTCTAATGCGCCTGAAAACCACGCCAGAGGATCGCTACTTCCCAGAAATGACGGAAGGCATTTTTGCCAGAAAAATGCCTCGCATGGGCATGAAACCACATGTTGGCAAGAAACTTGGCCCGATATCGCTCTTGCCCGTGCGTAGGTTGCCTAAATGGCAATTCCAGAGACTGGGCAAATTTTTCAAACTTTCCCTACTGTTTCCACTTCGTGGCATAATTCTAAACTTTCAACTAAATCATCACACTGAACTCTAGTAACTTTTTTTCTCTGACTTGCGCCACTCTTGCGTTCCAACCAGCTTCAGATTTCCCCATTGTTATTTAAAAATGGCCTGGGGAGGGCAAAAACTACATCTCCCACAATGCTCCATTTCTAGTTACTAACGTGTGTTCACAACTATACAGTGTCACTATGACAGAATGTGAAGGCACTGAGCATGCCCGGTAAAACAGGGGAGAATACAGGTTATAAGCACTGGATACCAATGGAGCACTAAGTAGGTGGGGGCACAGGTAAAGGAATCGCTCTACAACTTGGTACAACAGCTCCCCAGACTAGCCGTATCGTTCCTGATATATTAGCTAAACGCACCAATTGAATATGCTAATGAGTTTCCGTTGTTTTTCCCAGCAGAATTACGCAGTGTTTTCCGTATTCACTCACGTTTTCGCACCCCTCCCCATTGACTTGGAGACCTTCAGAGTGCAAATACGCAGAAATATAGAAAATGTTTTTTGAGTGTTTTTTTGCGTGACAAAAGTATGGGAATGTGAACGAACCCATAGAAATCAATGGGTAATGTTCTTTGCGTATTGCGCACTGTGTAAAGCTAGCCTTAGTGTAGTAAAGTGGTTAATTCCTCTTGTAACACAGGAGAGAATAAATGCCACACACACTTGTATTATCAGTAACGCCCGAACAAGGTCTGTGTTCTGAGAGACATAATAAAGTTTATAGTGATTTAAAAAAAAAATGGGATCCGTTAATAGCAGATATGAACGAGGCCTTACATTTGTTGAGAGATAGCTGTGTAGTATTTAATGGGTGTGGTTATGTTACACAGTCTCTGAAAGAGGAGGAGCTGAGCTTATGTACATTCATGAGAGAAGCCAGTTGAACACTTCTGAGAACCCCCAAGCCAGAAACTTGAATTTGGAGAGCCTTCAAACCAATTATGAGGCTTTCTAAAATGCATAAGAGGGAAATCTCAATGCAAAAAGACCCCCACAGACAAGCGCATCATTTTTTCTGCAAGGAATTAGTAAGCTCTGAAAACAAGGTCTACATCATGACTTTGGAGGTTTATTTTCCTTCCTCTTGCTTTCATGTTTTGTACATTATTTTGAGTTAACTTTTGCGCAGTAAAAGTACAAGCTGTGTGGAAAGAAAGCCATATTGCAGCTCACCGAAATCGGTTTTGCCTCATGCCACATTACTGTTACATGTACAAACACCATTATAGGAAAATCCTTTAACCTAACTTCAAATAATGTTTTATTGGGAACGTGAATTGCATCCAGGAGTCACCAATGCAATATCCTGGACAACACCGTAAACAGTGGTAATTAGCTGACCACACTGGGGAGCAAAGTTTGTAAAGGACTACACTTCCTTAATCCGTTATCAATGTGACTTGGTGGCAGATTATCAAATATTTTAAATTATAAGATATTTTATAAAACTTCATAAAACTAGCATCCACTTGTAGAAAAACTCCAGTAAGAAAAAGTAGAAATGTTAAATACCGTGTTTCCCTGAAAATAAGACAGTGTCTTATATTAATTTTTGTTCCAAAAGGTTTAACTTTTTTTTAAATGTATAGCTGCCTGGACACTATTTAAGTTGACTTTTTTAATTAACTGTTAGCAGGGCTTAATTTTGGAGTAGGGCTTATATTTCAAGCATCCTCAAAAAGCCTGAAAAATCATTTTGCATCCTCAAAAATTCTGGAAAATCATGCTACGTCTTATTTTCAGGGTATGTCTTATTTTCAGGAAAACAGGGTAAAAAAACCAAGACTTTATATTTTAATCAGATGATTATCCTAAATGTTCACTTCTGCTCAGCACACAACTAAATCTGGGATCCACTGCACTTGGAGCCATGCAAACTGAGGACATCATCACTGATGTAGCAGGAAAGAACAGGGAATCGGACACTACTGGAACAGGGGCAGCAGGAATTCGGTTGACTTAAAGGGTATGGAAACTTTTGTGCATGAAAAATCAATACACATCTTACTAATTCACTGCAGAAAAAATGATGCACTTATCTGGGTTTTTTGCATTGACTTTTCTCTATTATGCATTTAGAAAGCCTCATACTTGGTTAATTTGCAGGCTCTCCTAAATTCAAGTTTCTGGCTGGGGGCATTCCCAGCAGTGATCAGCTGGTCTTTCTTATGAATGTACACAAGCCCAGGTACACCTCCTTGTTCAGAGGCTGTGTAGTATAACCACGCCCATACAATACTACACAGCTATCACTTATCTGAGAAGCTGCTGGTTCCCCTCACTATTGACAGAAAATTCAGCTGTGTAATATTAGCTTTCTCTGATCTCTGTCCTTCTGATCTCTTCCACCATTCCCTGGCTCTGTCACACAGCCCTCTGTAATAGCTCAGATGAAAGGCAGCGAAGTCAAGTTAACAGGGGAGGAGGCTAGGGGAAGAGTTGTTACTTTACTCCGACAGGGTTTGCCAAGATCTCAGTCCTTCAGTCTGCAATGCCTTGGAAAACATTACAATAGAAATCAAACAACCTCATGTATAATATATTAAGGCTGGTTGACCCATCTGCACATTATAGGTGTCACAGTGGTGTCTCCTAATCCGGAAGACCTAACACAACCGGGGAAGTGGAGGCAGCTTTCTCTAAAGATATTAGACTTTGGTTCAGGAGCTGAAATCCAAGTGCTTAGGAAATAGCCAGGGGGTCTGCACTTACTACTGTACAGATACTGGGGCAGGGTTACAAGACACACCATATGCTCATACACTGGATAAGAACAAATTTAGTGCGATTACACCAATTCTGGTGACAACAATGCAGCAAACAAAAGGAATAATATTCCTCCTCTAATGCTCTGCCAAGGCTTCACTTGTGATATGATTGATTGGAATCCATACACACTCCGCGGGACGGCTGCCAAGATTTCTCTTCCAGTCGGCCACTTGAGCTCTCGTGTCTTCTGTCAGTGGGAAGAGGTTTAGGTTTCCTGCAGTAAGAATTACGGCTCCCGCTAGTACCACCGAAACAGCTGCAGGAAAGCCATCCTCGGCTTGTTAAATATACTAAGCGCTCGCTCTCCCGGCGGGCTCATTATTTGCCGCGCTTAAGTGTTAACCACAACAAGCGGTAAACAATAAATCGTCTCTGCATAAGAGAAGAACACAAACATTTTCTTGGCGAGTATTCTTTGTAGCGATATTCCCGATAGAAGTCGAGGGGGCTCCGCAATGGAAGGAAATTAGTAGTGGAAGACGGTTTTCTTTTTGGTAGACAATTGGGCGAATATAAGAAAATAAAAGGGCGTTACGGTGGTTTCACATCCCCATGGCCATAGGGCTCCGTCTCTGGGCGGAACCAAACAACGCCGGACAATAAAGGGCTCCATCCGCTTTCCACTCAGCTGCCGGGCTTTTGGACATGCAGCGCTTTTTCTTCCGGTATTTTGAGCCGGACTCATGACATAACCTCCGATCAACGTAGATGTGAAGCCGGCCTCAGTGTGTCTTATAGTCATATAAGGGAACTCTCCTTTTAGTAATAGGATTTACAGAAAACCCATTTAATGAAGTAAAATAGTTACAAAAATGTTCATTTACAACAGTTTTTCTTGAAGGTTCCATGGATTCTGTGGCTTTTCCATTGCTGATACTTGTAGTGCTTCACGGAACATTTTTGTACACTGCAGGGACCATTCTGGATATACTGTAGATTTGCGCACTGTACATTATATAGGGGTTTTCCGTTTTATGTGACTAGAGCTGAATGACTGTACAAGCCAGGATTATGAAACGCTCACATGCTGTTTCTTTCCAGCAAGCAATTGTCAGAAAAGTCACAAAAAATATAGGAAGCCAAGAAATCACAAAAAAAATTGCAGAAAGAGGCCATCCAAAAACATAACTTATATTTCATCATTTAACCCCTTAAGGACCAGACACTATATAGGGATTTTACCCATGTGGCAGTTTTACTGCCCTATTTTTTCCCCATGACATACAGGGCTATTTTTTTACTATCTTTTACACTGACTTTTTTCCTGTTTTTTTTTTTGTTTGTTTTATTTGGGGTAAAAAGCTTAAAAAAAAAAGACCATATATAGTTATTTTTAATTAGTATATTTTCGATAAAATAAAGTACAGTAATAGGTTACTCATTTTTTTTGAACGTTTTGATATATAATATGTATGGTTTTGGATTACAGGTTATATACAGTGACGGTTTTGGTTGGCGTCAGCTTTGGGTTATCTTCATTTTTATGTATATATATTTTTATTTTATTCTGTAATTTTGTTTTACTTATGTAACTATTCTTTTTACCATCCATGTCCCCCATGATGTCATATAAGACCTCTGGGGAACATTCATGTTTTTTTATTTTTTTATTTGACACTTTCCCACTGTAGCTGGGGCATTCATAGGAGCCCCAGTTACAGGGAAAAACAACCCCTGTAATGACAACAGTCAATAGCAGAACTGATCAGGGTCTGCTAGGACCCTGTAGCTCTGCTATGCCAGGGAATCCCGGCGGTCAGGTGACCACTGGCTCGCATAGTGGAAGTTATACTTCCACTTCTTAGTACATAGCGCTCATTGAACACTGTGTACTAGGGAAAAAAGAAGGCAGAAGGGTTCAAAAAAACACTTCTGCCTTCTTCGGGTTCTCAGCTGTGACAACTGACAACCCGACCTGATTCTGATTGATTGCAGAGCCAGGAGACTTTAATCCCCCGTCTGGGATTTTTTGTTTACTATCGGCTGGCATTAACGCCCAGGACCAAGCGCCATAAATTTACTGTGCTTGGTTCATAATAGGTTAAAATCCAATCGGGCCTCGTAGATAAAACTAACCATGTATAGCTGATAAGACGCCATCAGAATGATATAGACTGTATGCAGGGATAATACAATAAACAGGAAAACTCACACTGTTAACACCCTAATAATACCCTGCCAATGAAGTAAGAGATCCACCCCGACAAGGCGATACCGACCATGTGCCTTCTATGGACATCCTGATGTAATGCAAAAAATCTAGGAGGCCAGACATATATCCCATTAGTCTGGAATTATGACACACGGAGTTCATATAATGTTTCTTGCATCAGATATGTATCCTCTGCTTTATCAAAATTAAAGGAGGCACATGGGCAGGATCGCCCTCGTCAGGGCGGGTCTCCCGCTTGGTAGGCATAGTAAGTTTTCCTGCTTACTGTGTTATTCCTGCAGTCACTGATCTGTATCATTCTCATGGCTTCTTATCGCTTATGTGTGACAAGTTTTGTCTATGAGATCTAATTGGATTTTAAATGATGTAATAAGGATTATGTTTTAAGAGAGCCTCTTTCAGTGATTTTTTTAATTTGTTTTTATCCATCACTAGTTTCAAAATATCTGTTTGCTGTTAGCGATAAAGGATTTTGTTTAATCCAGTGGCTGAAAACTAGTAAAGAACTAATACTTTCCACAGCGGAGTTTACTACACTTGTATCCAGGCTAGGCAATGCTCTGTGAGCGAAGTACACCAGCAGCAGTTACAAATCCTTCACCAGTGCAGATAGTTTGCTACAATGTAATAGAGTAGGTAAAATGTATCTCAGAGTTCCAGATAAAGCAAAATTGACATCCCCAAATTCCCAGTTTTTTGTTCTGTCACATAGCATACACCAACCGCACCCACTGGACCTCATTGCCTTTAACAGGATCTGTCGGATTTCGATTATGGTGTCTGTCATTCTTCTTGAAGAATGAAAGAATTTTTTTTTTAGGGGGAAGAGGCGATGGGCGCAGAATCTAAAATGGAGGCTATGACACAGATGAGAATCAAACCCAAGAGGAACTTTACTGCATTACTAAAAATGGCTCCCGGGTTAAGCAACAGGGATGTTCCAATAATTAATAATCGGGTAATGATGATAATTTATAATTGTACAGCGGGGGTGCACAACCTTATTTGGTTCGACGGCTACATTGTCATATTGTTCCAATTCAAGAAACTTATGCAATAAAACTTTTGTCTAACAGCATTAGCTTTTTGTTTCCATTTGCCTATATAAGAGGGTTTATTTTCTGCAAGAAGAGCTGTATTACTTAACCCCTTAAAGACCAGACACTTTTTAGGGATTTTACCCATGTGGCGGTTTTACTGCCCTATTTTGTTTCCTTTAGCTACCAAAGTTATTTTTTCTGCGTTTTTTTCCCGTGACATATAGGGCGATTTTTTAAATATCTTTTTCACTGACTTTTTTCCGTTTTTAGTTTTATTGCTAAAATGCTAAAAAAAATGATTTTTTAAACATTTATAGTTTTTTTTTTT
This sequence comes from Eleutherodactylus coqui, assembly GCF_035609145.1. Lineage (NCBI taxonomy): Eukaryota > Metazoa > Chordata > Amphibia > Anura > Eleutherodactylidae > Eleutherodactylus > Eleutherodactylus coqui. The sequence goes on along the minus strand of NC_089837.1, from coordinate 75,777,845 downwards.
TATTTAGTATATTTATGCTAAAATAAAGTATGGGAATGGGTTCCTCTATTTGTTTCGGACATTTTGATATATAATATGTATGGTTTTGGTTTACAGGGCGCATACAGCGACGGTTTTTGTTGGCGTCGGCTTTCGGTTATTTTCTTTCTTATGTATGTATTGCTGTTTTATTCTGCTATTTTGTTTTACTGATGTATGGAATTATGTTTTCACTATTTATGTCCCTCATTACGTCATATAATACCTCTGGGGGACAATCATTTTTTTTTTCTTTTTAATTTGACACTTTCTCACTGTAGCTGGGGCATCCATAGGAGCTCCAGTTACAGGGGAAAACAGCCCCTGCAGTGACAGTAGTCACTGGTAGAGCTGGCTAGGGTCTAGTATGACCCTCTAGCTCTGCAGTAGCAGGGAACCCAGGCAGTCACATGACCCCCCCCCCCCCCCCCCCCGAGCTCCCGATGTGAAAGTTACATGTTACTTTCACTTTCAGTACACAGTGCTCACTGAGCGCTGTGTACTCAGGGAAGCAGAAGGCAGGAAGGGTTAAAAATGCCTCCTGCCTTCTTCTCCGGGTTATCAGCTGTCACTAACAGCTGATAACCCGTTCCTGCCTCTGACTGATTGCAGAGCAGCAGGCTTAAAGAGCCGCCGTAATTTTACTATCGGCGGTGCTTTAAGCCCAGGACCAGGTGCTGTAAATTTACTGTGCCTGGTCCCTAATGGGTTAATACAGGCATTTTGGGATACATCTATATTCCGGTTTAACTTTTCTTACTTGTATTGGTGGCAATGCAAAGAAACAAAAACTATTCTACTACAGTTTTTTTTTAAACTGATAGGGTTCAGCAATGAGAAGAGAGTCCCATCCCTTTGCTTTGACCACTTGGATGCCACAGTCAATAATGAACGGGCATCTAAGGTGTTGAACATTCAATATCTGGAGTTATCCGTGATCTCAACGGTTGCCGTGAGATCTCAAGTCTTGTCGTCAATCCCAGCCGTTCTCCTACGGGCGATGGTGCTATTCCAGAATCCTCACTATGTCGGACATTTATGGCACTGGTCTTTAACAAAAGGTTTCCAGCGCCATAGATCTACAGTGTGATGCCAAAGTGTTAATGAGGAACACACTGTTGGCATAAATAATTGGGGCGTTCCCTTTATTATTTACAATGGGGCAGCACTAACAATAAAACGTATTTTAAGCCCCTACCAGCTATTCTACCTCCCCAGTCCTTACTTTCCCTGCAGAGGAAACGGAGCCACGACCTGTTTGAAGAACATTCATGCAATACACATAAAATGGAATTATAAGACTAGCAGTCTGTTCTTACCATGTTCTCCAGAACTATCCAACTTATACCCTGCAGGTATCCGGTCGCCATTTGGTAGTCCTGGTGATAGGATGAGTAATAGGGAGAGTACCAGAACTAAATCGATGTAATAAGGCCCACAGGAATCCATCTCGCTCCGTGTACCAAAGTTCAAAACTCCAAATCGTCAATGTCCAACTGGTCCATTCACTTTCAACATATGCCGGGGAAGGAGCCACATGACAAGAGAAACACTTTAGGACTACTTTTTTCCGAAAAAGGTTTTCATCACGTCTCGGAAGATATGCAAGTAGACAATATGACGACCATAGTTATATATATGTACACCTGTCTGGAGAAAGAGGAAAACAAGGAATCTGTCACATGAAAGCGATTACATGTCCCAAGTTTGATTGCACTACTAGGGTATGCCACTGCTTGCATTGGTAAAGTCCATGAAACAGACCAGTGCAAGTCACTGTGGACTTCTCCAGTAGATCAGTTGGATGTCGGGTCTCACCACCCACTAAAATAACATTTCTTTCCTTTGTTAAGGCACAATGATCGGGTCCAAACATTTGTTTTCCAATCATTGGACCTCGTAAATATGCCCCCAATCAACCAATGAATCAGCAACTACTAATTTGTTGGCTAACTGGGTTAGCCGACAGGGATAATATGACTATTTCTTACCAATACAGTATCACCAATTGCTCATCTGCCATATAGCCAGCACTGACCTGTGTGAAGGCCACTTATAGGAGTGCCGATGTTGCTGACCAGCGTTGGATTAGACCAGTGCTCCCCAACTCCAGTCCTCAGGGACCGCCAACAGGTCATGTTTTCAGGATTTCCTCAGTATTACACAGGTGATGTAATCATTGTCGGTGCCTCAGACATTGCCGCAGGTGTTCTCTCTATAGCAGGGGTCCCCAACCACCGGGCCGCGGACCGGGGCCGGGCCGTTAGGTGCTTACTGCCGGTCCGCGGCACCGCTGGGAACTTTTGTTCTAAAAGAAACAATTCCGTGGCCCCTTCAGCAGCGCTCTGCGCTCTCACACTAACCTGCTATAGTGTGAGCGCAGAGCGCTGCTGAAGGGGCCGCTTCCACACATAGCAGGTTAGTGTGAGCTCAGAGCGCTGCTGAAGGGGCCGCATATATTGTACTTCAGCCGCACTTCAGAAGCGGTGAGCGATTCCAGCAACCTCATTGGTTGTTGGGCACACGCCCCCCCCCCCCCCCACACACACACCTCAAAATTATAGGCTGCCCTATGTGTGTGCTGGGGGGGAGATAAATCATATGCTGCCCCATGTGTGTGCTGGGGAAGGGGGGAGGAAATTATATGCTGCCCTATGTGTGTTCCGGGGGTGGAGGGGGGGGGGTGGAGATAAATTATATGCTTCCCTATGTGTGTGCTGGGGGGGGCGGGGGTTTGGGAGATAGAATATATACTGCCCACTGCCCTTTGTGTGTGCTGCCAGGCAGGGGGAGGGATATATTATACTGCCCTATGTGTGTACTGCCAGGACATTCTAAATGTCATAATTAAATAAATATGCACTAAACTCCAACCCCCTTCATAACCCCGCCCAATATAACCAAAGCCCCGCCCATGTCCCGCCCCACCCTGCCGGGCCTTGTAAAAATGGTCTTGCTTGAAGCCGGTCCCTGGTGCCAAAAAGGTTGGGGACCCCTGCTCTATAGGATATCCTGAAAACATGACCTGTTGGTGGTCCTTGAGGACAGGAGTTGGGGACCTCTGGATTAGACGACTGTTGTCGGCACATGTAAAGAGAGTCTTTAGGGTAGTCTTACATATTAGATTCAGATAGCCAACTCAGCCGATTATGGCAGGACTGGCCAATCCTCTACTGTGTATGGAGGCCACCCAGCTCTCCACTGATGGTAGAGGATACGGGCGATGAGGAGAGGGCAGTAGGATCCCAATCCTTTTGTTTTCAGGAGAGAAGCGCTGCCAGAAGCTCCATCATCAATGTATCTTCAGAGAAAGCGCTAAGTGTCCATGTGGCTGTTGGGTGAGGAACCGTCAGTAGCGGGCAGCTTTATTCTTTATTGGACCACCACTACTGGCCACTTTCTTTTGGACTACGCTCATAGCCCCCCACAATCTAGAAGTATTACTGACATGAAAGAGTGGACATGTGAGATGCCACCCGTGAGATGTCTAATGGCCCTTTTACACAATGGACTGTAAAGTCCTTCTGCGCTACGTGTACAACGCGTTTTAAATCTCGCCCACATAGCTTGCAGTGTAAGCGCTACGGACTTTCGTTTACACGTAGCAGATTGGGTGGTAATTATCTGCAGTGGAAAAATCCACACCATTTGGGGCAGATTTTGACGCAGATCTGCGGCCGGCTTCATCCGTTAAACCGAAGCTGTGGAGTCTGTTGCTGATCTGCGCCAAAGTTTTTCTCCCCTTATGCGATGTCAATGGGTTTTCAGTGGTTTTGTTTTCACTATTGGGATTTTTCAGGCGTGGATACTACGGCTGAGACAATATAGGACTTGCCCAATCTTCCCCGCAGGGAGAGAATACATCAGGCGGGGAAGATCGGGCAGCACCTATCTGCCGGCGGTTATTTTGGCGCGTAGTTTGAAAAGCTGGCGATGGAGAAGAAATTTCCCGCGTTCAGCCGCAACCGCGCTCCGTAGCGGTGATGAGAATCTTATCCACATTGCTGCTCAGGATTTTCCATGTGGCGGTAAATCTGCGACAAATCCACCCTGTGTAAATATGGCGTAAGGCCACTCTCACACACAATGCGTTTTCGAGCACTGAGGTCAATGCTGTACAATGCCAACATTGGTTTCAATGAGACTTCGCAGACTAGCGCTCGAAACGCCACGATTTTTTATAGCGCTGTCTGCTCTTTTTTTGTGCGTTTAAGCGCTTTTTAAACATAGCTCACCGCCGATTACAATGATGGGGTGTAGAGATGAGCGAGCGTACTCGGAAAAGCACTACTCGCTCGAGTAATTGGCTTTATCCGAGTATCGCTGTGCTCGTCCCTGAAGATTCGGGTGCCGGCACGGAGCGGGGAGCTGCAGGGGAGAGCGGGGAGGAACGGAGGTAAGATCTTTCTCTCCCTCTCTCCCGCCCGCTCTCCCCTGCTCTCCGCTGCGACTCACCTGTCAGCCGCAGCGGCACCCGAATCTTCAGGGACGAGCACAGCGATACTCGGATAAAGCAAATTACTCAAGCGAGTAGTGCTTTTCCGAGTACGCTCGCTCATCTCTAATGGGGTGCGAAAAAAACCAACTGCCGAACGCTTTACAATGCTCCTCGAAATCGTGGTAAAATATCGCGTTTGAAATGCGCCGTTTTACCGATGGTAAGTGTGGGAGTTGCCCAAGGATGCTGCAAACCGCTCACTTGCTGCCATGAAAATGGCGTTCGATGAGCCCTCCTGGAGTATCCAGTCGCGCCCAACTAACTGCAGAACAGCCTGTGGCAGACGGGTATCTTTCAAAATCCGTATCAGCGGACGCAAAATTATCGGGTATCCCTCTGAAATCAGCAGATCTGTCCCCCAAAATGTCACATAATAGAGGTTTGTGCCCCTCAAGAGCAAGCGATCCGGAATCGGGGACCCCGAGGTGACGCCCGCGGGCTCTTAGCTGGATTTTTCTAGGTATACTTGAACTTTTCACGCCAAAACATAAACGCGTCTCATGGCGGCGACAGCAGCGGGCATCAAAATCTAGGCTCCTTTACACGGAGGCGAATACGATTTCAGTCCGTGAAAACTAAGCGAATTCACAGCGTGTATATTGGACGCATTTTTTGTTGCGTATGTACGTTTTCTTTGCCCACGTACCATCGGTTTTCCGCGCGTGCGGAAAAAAAAATGCAGGAAAGGGCAATCAGATGTCACTTTTTTTGTATACACTGTCGCCTAGCAACACGTGTAAAAAATACACAACACATAGCATGTAATGTCCATGTTTGCTGTGGGGTTTTCATGCTCACATGGGTAATTTTTATCCATAAATGGGTTTTTTTTTATACGTAATATCGGTGCGCAAAAAAAAAAATCTGAATACGCCATTTTACTTCAACCCGTGCGAATGCGCTTTGCTGACGCTTAATAGTTGTACTGAAGGAAACCGCACAGAACAATCGTGTGCCGCTGACTTCCATAGGAAGTACAAGGAAGTTTACAGGGGACACATAAAGGACGCGTCCACGTTAAATGCCCGGCGCGGTTCGGACCTTTATCATCAGCTATAGAAAGACTGAAGTAAGAACCCTAAGAGGAAATGAGACTGTTTGTAGTCTAGAGAAAGGCAGGGACGAGGCAGCTAAAGGGTTACCAGGAAGACAACCCTGGAAGACAGTGACGGCACAGGGATATAAATGACATAGAACACATTACGTACCTGCTCGCTGTGAATCCGGATGTGCCCGCTGAGCGGAGGATGCAGCGCACGGATACAGCTCTCGGCTGAGAATGAAGCGCAGCCGAGCAACAAGTCTCTTCCTACACACAGAGCCGGAACTTGATTCCACAGGATATCCTTTCGCTTGTGTGAATACACTACGGATCATGTGATCAGCTTTGCGCAAACGACGTAATAAACTACGTAGTTTGTGTAAGGGACGAGATAAGCTACGTAGTCTACGTAAGAAGTGCTTTTGGCGGGCTGGGGTTGGGCGGCATGCCTCAGCATGTGGGCTGTGTGCATACAGAGGAAGGAACTGTTTGCCTTCGTAGTACTGGGCATTTTTACAGCTATGGATTGTCACATATATTGATATTAGCTGCATTTTTAGAACCCCTTTAGAGTATGTTCACATGAGATGGATACGCTGAGACATATCCTGTGCGGAATTTCCACAGGGCTGTTGATAAACCGCGGATTCTGCGCAGTTGGGCTTTATTAATCTCTATAGAAGCGAGCGATCCACAATGCATCCGCAATTCAATGGCGGATGCATTGCAGAATTGTAGGCAGATACCTCTCTGGTTGCTTAGAGACCAAACGGGGGGGGGGGGGGAGGGGGCAGTCACTTTGGGCTTGCGATTTTCCGAGTGGACGATCCGCAGTGCATCCTTGAACATCCGTGCGGGAAAAAAAACCGCATCCGCAATCGTCCGGCAAACATTTAGAAATCATTTCCGCACTGACTCACAGGTCTTCCGTTGGGGAAAGCCATGTGCGGATCTGTGCATGCCATGGACGTGAGGCCTAATGGGGATTTTCCTCAATGTTAGGGAGGTCTCACGCGACCTGATTTGAATTGCGGAGTCTGCACGCACGATCCTTGGTACAATGCGTGCCTTGAAAGGCATGCATTTTCAAATTTTCCTTCCCACTTTACCGCGGAATCCGTGCAGACGTTCTCCGTTGATGTCAATGGAGGCATGCGACCTTCAGCCTATACATAATTAACATGATCCGATGACTGTGATTGGTTCATCGAGCTATGTATTGATTGGCTGAGTCGCAGTGCTCGAGAACCAATCAGAGCCATCGCTTCCCGGAGGCGGGGTTTATGAATTATGTATGAATAAAATTAGGCATCAAATGAAAAATATGACAGCTTAGAATTTATTGTTTTGAAAATATAAAATGGTGATGCAGACATTTAGGCATCAAAGGCCTTGGTCATGAAGGAGTTAAGGTGGTCTTTTTGGAAGATTTCTAAAATAGGAAGAGGCACGCAGATAGGAAAGGTTCTATAGGCATAGTGTAAGTGAGGTAAAAGATCTACTTTGCACACTCATTCTTAAACCCTTAGTGAGCAAGCTTGTTTGCACCTTAATGACCAGGCGAAATTTTGGAAATCTGACATGTGTCACTTTAACATAGAATAACCCCGTAAAGGTTTTGCATATCCAAGTTATTCTGTCATTGTTTTTTCACCACACATTGTACTTCATCCATTTGATAAAAATAGACTTTGTGTGTACAGTATTTATTATAAGCTCCAAAAGTGGGAATTTTTTTTTAATTATCATTTTTTAACTGCAATACCTCAGATATGTGGAAATATACAAACTGTATACATTTTTTATTTTATATATATATATATTCATCTGTTTACTTTATTCTGGAAGCACATTGGAAAAACATTAGTGTTTTCTTTAACCATTTAGCAGACTTACAAATTTAAAATTGATTAATATTTTGAGGAACATTTTGTTTTCCTGCATCAAGCCAACATTGCATAGGCTCATAGGTGTCAGAATGATAGATACTCCCACAAATGACCCCATTTTAAAGACTACACCCCTTAATATATTCACTGAGGGGTGTCATGAGTATTTTGACCTCACAGTTTCTGTTCAGGAGTTAAAGGGGTTGTCCCGCACCGAAACGGGTTTTTTTTTTTTTTATCCCCCCCCCCGTTCGGCGCAAGACAACCCCGATGCAGGGGTTAAAAAAACAAACCGCTCAGCGCTTACCTGAATCCCGGCGGTCCGGCGTCTTCATACTTACCTGCTGAAGATGGCCGCCGGGGTCTGCTCCCTCCGTGGACCGCAGCTCTTCTGTGCGGTCCATTGCCGATTCCAGCCTCCTGATTGGCTGGAATCGGCACGTGACGGGGCGGAGCTACACGGAGCCGGCATTCTGCACGAGCGGCTCCATTGAAGAGAGCAGAAGACCCGGACTGCGCAAGCGCGGCTAATTTGGCCATCGGAGGGCGAAAATTAGTCGGCTCCATGGGAACGAGGACGCTAGCAACGGAGCAGGTAAGTAAAAAACTTTTTATAACTTCTGTATGGCTCATAATTAATGCACAATGTACATTACAAAGTGCATTAATATGGCCATACAGAAGTGTATAGACCCACTTGCTGCCGCGGGACAACCCCTTTAATGAAATTTAGAGGAGAAAAAATAAAATTTCATGTTTTTCCAAATATGTCATTTTAAAGACAGGATTTTTTTTACAGTGCACATGAAAATAAGGATTTGCAGCCCAAAATGGATACCCCAGTTTTTAGAAACTTACCCGTTGTGACCCTAATCTTATATCTGTATGTACAATAGGGCCCAAACCGAAAGGAGCAGCCGGTGGCTTTCAGAACAGAAATTTTGTTTAAAGGTGATTTAGGCCCCATTGTACACTTGTGCAGAACCCCCAAAATGACCCCATTTTAAAAAGTAGACCCCTTAACGAATTCACCTAGGGGTGTATGGTGTATTTTGACCCCACAGTTTTTGAATGAATCTAAGCAAAGTAGAAGGAAAAAAGATTTTCACCCCAAAATTAATTCCTCTGCTTGTCCTGTGTTCAGAAACATACCTATTGTGGCCCTAATCTTATGTTCATATGCACAATGGGGCCCCAACCGAAAGGAGCATTAAACTTCAACTGGTTTTAACTTTTACGTTATCACTATTATCCATTTGTTGTCGGAGTTCTAAGAAACTCCATACAGCGTTTCATTGTCTGCTGCAGATTGTATATAAGAAGTTGTGTACACAAATTATACATTACACTAGCCAGTATCATATGACAATGAAGCTCTTCTGTTTAATTACAAGGCAGTTCACTTACGTAATCAAGAGTAAAGGCCCATTTACACCAGCCGATGATCGCAAAAAAAAAACAAACTCTAAACGTCGATCGTTTTAGCAATCATCGGCGAATCTAAACGTGCGCCCATCGTGCATTTTTCGGGCTCTCCTAGCTGATCGTTAAATTCAGTCCAACCTAAAAATCGTTGTTAACTCTTATCAGCAGTTCTCTACGGGGAGTGCTAATAGCAGTGTTTCCCATGGAGAACAAAGGATCTGAGCGCAGATAATAGCCCTCGGGCTATTAACTGCTTTCAGCTAAGGCTTCATTTGCACACTTAATTGCTCTTAAGTAGCTGAGTAGCTACTTAATAGTTTATGCAAAATGATCGCGCAAAGCTGTCACTCAAACTGTCGTTTGAGCGATTATCGTCCCGTGTAAACCAGCCTTTAGGGTGACTATGATCTACACAATCAGCTTCATTTGTAATGACTCTAATGATTAACATATGTTAACGCCTTAAGATGTATGCTACTACTAAACACGTAATTCCTAAGAAACAAAACTTAAGAGGGAGTTTATTTAGTGTTCATTGTTCTGATAGTTCCTTTCTGAATGGAGGGGGGTCAGAATCCGCTATCTCTGGACATTCCGAAGCCAGGAAAGGATATGTAAGAGTATGAGCCAGCATCTAATACACACCAGTGTATAGCATGAACAAAATAACCATTTAGATGATAGCTATCCATTAAGAAGGAAGATATACCACTATCTATCTCTCTCTATATAAATACACACGTGTTTGCCGACTTTTCATGGCAAAACTGGAGAGTGACTTTCTGGCCTCCTGCTTCAGGAAACCACTGGCCTACTTCAGCTACATTGATGACATCATAATCATCTGGACCAACACTAAACAAGAATTAATAAAATTCCATGAGAGATTCAATGCATTCCACCTCACCATTAACCTGACATTAAGTTACTTGTATATCGAAATCAACTTTTTGGACACCACTATAAAAATTTCAAACAACTCAATACAGACATCCCTATACGGAAAACCGATTGCTTGGCCCACATACCTCAGATGGGACAGCTTCCACCCTAAACACATCAAAAAGTCGATAGTTTACATCCAGGCCATCAGATACAACCGGATCTGCTCCAAACCAACAGACAGAGAGGAACATCTATACCATCTTAACCCCTTAGTGACCAAGCCTGTTTGCGCCTTAATGACCAGGCCAAATTTTGCAAATCTGACATGTGTCAATTTAACATGGAAAAACACCAGAAAGGTTTTGCATATCCAAGCGATTCTGACATTGTTTTTTCGCCACATGTTGTGCTTCATTTAGGCGGAAAAAATAGACCGATAGAAATTGTGTTTATTTATTAAAAGCGCCAAAATTGGGAAAATTTTGAAAAAATCGTCATTTTTTCACATTTCCAACTGCAATATCTTAAATATGTGCAAACATAATATAGAAATTTTTGCTAAGATTTATATTTCCACCCGTTTACTTTATTTTGGGCGCACAGTGGAAAAACTTTCGTTTTTTTTAAAACTATTTAGGAGACGTACAAATTTAACATTACTTTTTAGCATTTTGAGGAACACTTTGTTTTTCTATACCAAGCCGAGATTGGAAAGGCTCATGAGTGTCAGAATAATAGATACCCCCCCAAATGACCTCATTTTAAAAACTACACCCCTTAATGTATTCACTGAGGGGTGTCATGAGTATTTTGACCCCACAGTTTTTTTTCAGGAATTAATTCAATTTAGAGGAGAAAAAGTAAAATTTCATATTTTTGCAAATCTGTCATTTTAAAGACATATTTTTTTCCTATAGTTTACATGAAAATCAGGATTTACACCCCAAAATGGATACCCCTATTTCTCCTGTGTTCAGAAATATACCCATTGTGGCCCTATTGTTATATCTGAGTCCACAACGGGGCCCAAAATGAAAGGAGTAGTCAGTGTCTTTCAAAACAGAAATTTTGCTTGAAGTCCTTTTAGGCCCCATAGCACACATGTAGAGTTCTTGAGCGCCCAAAACCATAGAAAACCCCCACAAATGACCCCATTTTGAAAACTAGACCCCTTAAGGAATTTATCTAGGGGTGTACTGCATATTTTGACCCCACAGTTTTTGAATGAATTCAAACCAAGCAAAAGGAAAAAATTGTGATTTTCGTTTTTTCGGCAATTCTGTCATTTTAAAAACAGCTTTTTTTGTACAGCACACATATGAAGGAAGACTTGCACCCAAAAATGGATACCCCTGTTTGTCCCGTGTTCAGAGACATACCCATTGTGGCCCTAATCTTATGTCTGGATACACAACGGAGCCCAAAATGAAAGGAGCGACTGGTGGCTTTCGGAACACAAATTTTGCTTGAAGTCCTTTTAGGCCCCATTGCCCACTTGTAGAGTTCTTGAGCGCCAAAACCATAGAGAACCCCCACAAATGACCCCATTTTGAAAACTAGACTCCTTAACAAATTTATCTAGGGGTGTACTGCGCATTTTGACCCCACAGTTTTTGAATAAATTCAAGCAAAGCAAAAGGAAAAAATTTGGATTTTTGTTTTTTTGGCAATTCTGTCATTTTAAAAAAAGCTTTTTTTGTACAGCACACATATGAAGGAAGACTTACACCCCAAAATGGATACCCCTGTTTGTGCTGTTTTCAGAAATATACCCATTGTGGCCCTAATCTTATGTCCGCATGCACAACGGGGCCCAAAATAAAAGGAGTAATTGGTGGCTTTCAGAACATAGATTTTGCTTGAAGTCCTTTTAGGCCCCATTGCCCACTTGTAGAGTTCTTGAGCGCCCAAAACCATATAGAACCCCCACAAATGACCCCATTTTGAAAACTAGACCCCTTAACGAATTTATCTAGGGATGTACTGCATATTTTGACCCCACAGTTTTTGAATAAATTTAAGCAAAGCAAAAGGAAAAAAATAGGATTTTCATTTTTTGGGCTATTGTGTCAATTTAAAAACAGTTTTTTTTGTACAGCACACATATAAATGAAGGCTTTCACCCCAAAATGGATACCCCTGTTTGTCCCGTGTTCAGAAACATACCCATTGTGGCCCTAATAGACTTACAGGACCCATGGCTAGGCCTACAATGAAAGGAATACCCGTTGGATTTCAGGGTACCACTGAATAAATTTCAGGCCCCATTGCCCACTTATAGAGCCATTGAGCGGCCAAAACTATAAAGAACCCCCTCAAATGACCCCATTTTGAAAACTAGACCCCTTAACGAATTCATCTAGGGGTGTGCTGCGTATTTTGACCCCACAGTATTTGAATGAATCTAAGCAAAGCAGAAGGAAAAAGTTACGATTTTCAATTTTTTTGGCAATTTTTTCAATTTAAAAACAGTTTTTTTGTACAGTGCACATAGGAATGAAGACGTTCACCCCAAAATGCATACCCCCGTTTGTCCCGAGTTCAGAAACATACCCATTGTGGCCCTAATCTACTTACAGGACGCATGGCAAGGCCTATAAAGGACGGAACACCTGTTGGATTTTAGGGCACAACTGAATAAATTCCAGGCCCCATTGCTTATTTGTACAGAATAAAGATTGACTCCCTAAAAATTCCCCCCCTCCCCCACACCCTCCGCGCCCTTTTTGGCGTTCGCAAATCTTAGATAAAAGTAAAAATGTGAACTGTGTAGTATTTCCGAAGACAGGGGTAATTACGGAGGCTGGTTGGAATGGGCCCATGGGGCAATAAAACCGGGTATCCCCCCCCCCTCCTCTCATGCTTTTTGGGGGTATTTCATGACCTCAGTGGCGGGTATGGGGTGTAAAAAGTGGCGTTCCGTGAGTCTCCGTAAGCTTGATGAGGTGCGGCGGTCTCGCACAGAAGGCGCTCAACAAGGTGCTCCTGGAACTGCAGGAAGGCGAGCGTTCCCGGGGCTTCTTGTAAAATACGTATCACAGGTAGCGGTCTGAATAACGCCGGGCTCACGCGGGTGCAGGCGGAATCCGCTTGCGGAGGCCCACAGCGGATCCCATCTGTGAGCCCGGCTGTGACCCTGCGTACGGCTGCGTAATGTACTGCGCATAACTGCGTACTCACACAGGCGGTCATGCACAGTACACCTTTGTTTGTATTTCCCGCACCATCGCTTAGCGATGACGCGGGTACCCGCAGCCCGTATACAATGTAGTTGCGTATGGACTGCGGGTATATCCGCGACCATGGAGCACAATGGGCTCTATGTTGCCGATATCCGCAGTAAAATAGAACCTGCTGCGTTCTCTTTTCTGCGAGTGGATTACGCAATTCTGACCCGCTAATGTGAGCGGAATTGTGTAATCCAATGCGATTGATCTGCGTATTACCCCGGATCAGACGCATGCGGAATCCGTAATTCCTATCCGGTCATGTGAGACCGGCCTAAGGTAGATCGCTACCTTTTTATCACGTGACCGGGGACGGCTCAACGAGGCCACCCGTCACTGCTCCAGGCTCTCTGTGACCGTTGGTCGCTGGGAGCAAGGAGATTTTAAGTTTCCTGGGCTCCCTGACTCCTGCGCATGTGTCCGGCTTTTTGCCGGCGGTCGCATGTACAGAATCCTGGAAGGTCCACGGAGGAAGATCGCGTCGGGATTCAAATACGCAGGCCTCCGGTAAAAAGATTCATCTCCTCTCACCGATCGCATCAGTGAGGGGAGATGAAACTTCAAATTTATTTTTTTTACTTTTACGTGATCGCCATTATTGGATAATGGCGAACACGTGACCAGGAACCGCTCACCGCGGACCCCCATTAAATCTCCATGCTCTTGGCTACGTTTTGTAGCCAGGAGCAGGGAGAATTTAAATTATCCTGGCAATCCACAGCTTTTGCGCATGCGCCCGCCATTTTGGCGACGGGCGCGTGTGCAGAAGCTGTGGTAAGGTCCGCGGATAAATCTGGGGGCCTTAGGTACGTACTTTCATCCTCCCTCACGGATATGATCCATGAGGGGAGATGAAACGTACGCTTTTTAAACTTTTAAAAACTTTTTTTTACTTTTTTTTTTTTAACTTTTTTACACTTTTTTCTCACTTTACATGATCACTGTCATCCATTGGATGACAGTGATCATGTCCCCGGTATAATCTCTCTGCTCCTAGCTACACATGGCAGCCAGAAGCAGAGGGATTTTAAATTTCCCGGGGCTCGAGCCCGTCTGTTCACGCGCCCGATGTCAATCATCGGGCGCGCATGCGCAGACGGGGATTCGGGTCCCGGGACATCGGGACACCGCTGAGGACTGGGGGTGAGTATTTTCACCTCCCCTCATGGATCCGATCCATGAGGGGAGGTGAAACTGACTTTTTTAAAACTTTTTTTTAACTTTTTCGCGATCGCCGCTAACCATTGGATAACGGCGATCGCGGTACCGGGGACCGCTCACCGCAGTCCCCGCTGACATCTCCTGCCTCCCGGCTACCTACAGGAGCCGGGAGCCAGGAGATTTTAAATCTCCCGCGCCGCCGGGCCTTCTGCGCATGCGGCTGACGTAATGCCGCCTGGCGCGCATGCGCAGAAGACCGGCTTCGGGCCCCGGAGCGGCAGGAGAGCGGGGAGCAGCGTGCCGGACCTGGGTGAGTAATTTCAGCTGCTCCGATGGATCCGATCCATCAGAGCAGCTGAATCTTTAACTTTTATGTCCTTTTATTTACTTTTTTTGCGATCGGCGCTATGCATTGCATAGCGCCGATCGCAATGCCGGGGGGGGCTCCGAACAGCCCGGGATGACAGCTCCATGCTGTCAGCTACCTGCGGACACCGACAGCATGGAGCTGTCACGTCCACATCCCGAGGGGCACTATTCTCTGCAGGAAGCATGTTTTTACGTCCTCAGAGAATAGAGCCCACTTCGGGAGGACGTAAAAACACTATGGGCTGGTCGTTAAGGGGTTAAAAGGACATTTTTAAATTAGGGCTTCCATCCCACCTTAATTGATGACCAAATCACCAGGGCCACCAGGATACCCAGGAAACAACTACTCCGATACACAGAGACAGAAAGAAACAATCGTGTTCCTCTAGTAGTGGCCTACAATCTGCAGCTAGAGGTACTAAGTAAAACCGCAAAGAAACTCCATCATACCCTACACAAGGATGACCGTCTGAAAACTATATTCCCTGACCCTTCGCTTCTGTGTTACAGGCAACCTCCAAGTTTGAGGAACTTCAGAATCAGGAGTGCATTGCTCTCCGACACACAAAAAGGAACTTATCCCTGTAATGTGAGGAACTGCAAGACCTGCTCACATGTACTGACCGCAGACAGGATGCAAATCCCCAACACACAGCAGGACTATAAGATCCCGGGAACATTCACATGTTCCACGTCTGATGTTGTGTACCTGATCTTGTGCAGTATGTCCAGTTGAGGGACAAAAACTGAAAGCAAGGAGATCTCATTGCTACACAATTAAACAGAGAAAGACAGAATTACCTGTGGCCGAGCACATTTTTAGTCATAGAAGATATTAGAGTTATGATACTGAAGGACGGTCTCAAGTCACAAAGCCATAGAAAAATTTTGGGAATATAAACGTATAACAACTTTTGACACTTTCAACAGAGGGTTACATTCTTTACGAGGATTCATGTGTGACTGAGAAGTATCAGAAATCTATAGCACAGATAACACCCTGGCTTGGTGTCCCTCCCAACAGTAATTCAGGGACCATAAAACTTTCACCCGCTTATCAGTGTCTAGTTAAAAATGTTTGTGTTTTTGTTGCAGTATTCATTTAAGTGCAAACCAATCCTATCCATATATGTACCTTGTCATAAGTATGTGGTATAAATATGCATGTCTCTTCGGATCTATTTCATTTTAGTTTCAAATAATTTTATTATTTTTCCTCAGAATATAGCAGTATATAAACCGTCAGAAGATTATAAACCTTCTAAAACAAACCTGACCAAACACCTCATATCTGCAGTAAAAGCTCTAATACCCCTAACATGGCTCCAACCTCAGGCACCAACTTTTACTCAATGGATGGCAAAGGTCAATGAAATTCGTAGATTCGAAGAGTTGACGAGTTGGTCATGCAGGACACATGAATAATTCAGGAAAACGTGGGAACACTGGCCAGGCAATTCCCCCACACCACACAAATAAAACCGCAGCAGAACAGGATCTTACTCTTCCATACACCAGAGCAGCCCAACAAACCTGAACCGTAACTCTCCCCTCTAAAGAAAACGAGTATTTGAACGCAACATATATGTCTTCAGGTATATGGCATCGTCAGATATAAGATATAAGTGATGCATCTTCCCCCTCCCCTCTATCTCACCCCCACCCCCTAAACCTGTAAAAACTTTGCTAAGCATCGTACAACTATGATTTGCAGAATATTCCATTGTAACAAGATAATAGTTGATTTTCTGTATGCTTCCACTTTAATAAAATAAAGAATGAGAAAAAAAAGAATATAGCAGTATATTTGCAAAAAATATACCCCGCCCAGGGGGATTCCAGAATTTAAAAATTTGTAAAATAAAACATAGCATAATAACAGGTAATGAAGGATCAAGGCAATGATATTCACATAATATATCAGATATTTCTTTTGGTTAGTTTGGCTACTCTCTATTTCTTCCGTAGGGCATCTGTAAATCTCCCCTCCCTCCCCCGACCACCATCCTCCCTATCTCACCGCTGAAGGGCCTCGGTAAGACCTGGAGCTCCCAAATAGTCAGACCATGGCTGCCACGTTTTCAGGAACAACTCCATCCTATCTTCCCTGATAGCTGAATGCTTCTCGTATACCATCATTCATGAGATTCTAGCCTTGACCAGACCAATCTGTAGTACAGGCAATAACCATTGTGATGCTATATAGACTCTGGTAGCCGTACATATATTTTGAGTCAATTTATGTTGCTGGTTGTTGAAGTCTAGCTAGGTATCCGCTAGTAAACATGTCACTGAGGTCCTGGATCTATTTCATTTAAGCCTGAAGAAGAACTCTGCATTGGATCGGACGCTCGCTATAACATCATGTATTTTTGTTAGCTATTAAAAGGTATCATATCTACAAGATTACTTGGTTTCTCTTGTTGGCAACAATTACATTGAGTCAGACCTGTCGCCCTGTTGCTAAGCAGGACAAGGGTTAATACACGTTGTGCAGAAATTGCTGGTTGCTATCTCTGTATGTAGCATAGTTGCATGTTGACTTTTAGTCATACCTGGGAGAGGGTTTGGAGTGTGGTTCTCTAGTTGCTCTTCCTATCAGCAGGTGTGGAGAGCTTTATATTCATATCCTTCCCTTTCCTCCTTGCTGCTTATTCAGTTGTATATATTTATCGTATTTTCCCCCAATTATGACTGTCATATTTTGCACATTCGACAGGTGTTGCAAGCTCTCTGTGAAAATGATTTATTTGCCAAGACAGAGAAGTGTATTTTCGCCGTCAAGGAGATTACCTTTCTGGGACATGTTATAACCCCCAGAGGGATTTAGGATGGACCGGGGAAGGTTCAAGCTGTTTTGGACTGAGTTCAGCCTGAGGATTTGAAGGCATTTCAAAGATTCTTGGGGTTCACAAATTATTATCGTAAGTTCATACGTGGATTTTCGGAGAAGGTCAAACCTTTAACCTATATTACGAAAAAAGGATCCTTTTCTTCTGAATAGTCTCTAAAAAGCCATTCATGCATTTGAGACATTGAAGAGGTGTTTTGCGTCTGCGCCTATTTTGTTCAGCCCGACTTGTCCAAGCCTTTTGTTGTTGAGGTGGATGCTTCAGAGGTCGGGGTGGGGGCTATTCTGTCTCGAGGCACTGGTGAATTGAAGAATCTTTGCCTTTGTGCATTTTTTTCACAAAAGTTTATCTCTGCCGAACAGAATTATGACATTTGTGACAAAGAGTTGTTGGCCATTAAATAGGCTTTCAAGGAGTGGCGGTACCTTCTGGAAGGGGCTCAACATGAGGTGACAGTTTTCACCAATCACAAGAATCTGATATATTTAGAATCAGCGAAGAGACTTAACCCTAGACAGGCACGGTGGTCGTTGTTTTTCGCTCGTCTTGATTTTGTGGTCACATACCGGCCTGGTAGTCAAAATATCAGGGCGGATGCTCTCTCTAGGAGGTTTGTTCCAGTGGTCTCTGATGAACCCCCTGCACCTATTCTGTCTGCGGTGTTCCAGAATCTAGAGGAGCAGATTCAGAAGGCACAAGAGGGGAAACTTTTTGTTTCTCTACATTTGAGGCTCCAGGTACTCTCCAAAATGCATAGCTCTATTTTGGCAGTTCATCCAGGCATTAACAATACTCTAAAGTTGGTAAATAGAGTTTTTTTGGTGGCCGTCATTGAGACATGATGTTCTTTGTTTTGTTTCCACAAGCGAGGTCTGTGCTATAGCTAAATCGCCTCGGAATCTCCCAGCCAGGAAGTTGTTGCCTCTACCGGTGAGACTCTGGACTGATCTGTCCATGGATTTCATCAGTGACTTACCATCCTCAGAGGGAAACACTTATCCAAGTGGTGGTTGATCGCTTCAGCTAGATGTGTCATTTTGTTGCTTTGCCTGGCCTACCCAATGCTAAAAAATTGGCTTAGCTGTTCAAAGCTCATATTGCTCGGGGTACCATCTAATATTGTCTCTGATCAAGGTGTTCAGTTTGTATCTGGGTTCTGGCATTTTGTGTGTCGCCAATTAGCTATACAGCTGTCTTTTTTCGTCCCCTTACAGTCCTGAGACATATGGTCAGACAGAGAGGTGTAACCAGTCTCGAACAGTACCTGTGGTGCTTTGTTTCTGATAATCAAGAATGCTGGTCGGGGTATTTACCCCTAGCAGAATTTGCTCTGAACAATTCATCTTTAGAGTCTACGGGCACATCTCCTTTTTTTTTGCAATTATGCGTTCCATGTGTATTTTGGTTCATTCGCTAAATCCATATCGGAGGTGCCCCAAGAGAATGAATTGTTGTCCAGCCTTGAGGCAGTCTGGGAGGAAGTTCAGAGAAATCTTAAAAGATCGGTAAGAAACTATAAGAGAGTGGCGGATGACAGTTGGTCAGAGGGGGTTAGTTTTCACGTGGGTGATTTGGTCTGGTTGTCTACAAGGAAAATGAAGCTTAAAAATCTTTTAAACTGGGTCCACATTTTATTGGTCCTTTTAAGATCACTGAGAGCATTAATCTGGTGTCCTTAAGATTGGAGATTCCTAGCTCATTAAAGATCACCGATGTGTTCCAAAAGTCTTTACTTAAGAAGGTGGTGAATCCTGTACTTGGATCGTCACCTTCTTCGCCAGTCTTGGTGGATGGGAATCTGCAATTCGAAGTCAGCCGCATCATTGACTCTCGTCAAGTCAGGAACTCGCTGCAGTATCTGGTGCATTGGCAAGGGTAGGATCCTGAGGAGAGGACGTGGGTTTCAGTGGCTGAGGTCAACGCGGACCGCTTAAAAACTTTCATAAATGGAATCCTGGTAAACCAGGTCCTAAGGGTCCAGAGGCCCCAACTCAAAGGGGAGGTATTGTCGCGGCTTGTCGGTCGTGACAGCAACGTGGCATGTTGGCTGTGATGCAGGGTCAGACCTGTCGCCTTATTGCTATGCAGGATAAGGGTTAATGCACGTTGTGCAGAGATTGTTGTTGCTATCTCTCTGTATGCAGCATGGTTGCATGCTGACTATAAATTATACCTGAGAGAGGGTTTGGGGTGTGGTTCTCTAGTTGCTCTTCCTATCAGCAGGTGTGGAAAGCTTTATATTCATACACCTCTCTTTTCTCCTTGCTGCTTATTCAGTTCTCTAGAGGAGAGGTTGGAGTTTGTGGGCAGGAAACTACAGGCCTGTGAGCCTGACTTCTATACCGGGAAAGATCTTTGAACTAATTATTAAACAACATGTATGTAAGTACTTGGATAAAAAATTGAGTAATTAACCAGAGCCAGCATGGGTTTGTAACAAATACGTCATGCTAGACTAATCTAATTTCCTTCTATGACAGAATAACCGATTGGGTTGATCAGGAAAATGTGGTGGGTATAGTATATCTTGACTTTAGTAAAGCATTTGACAAAGTATCTCATACCATACCTATTGAAAAAATGACCAAATATGGGATTGACAAGGCAACTGTTGACAAGGCAACATTCACAACTGGCTGAGTGGTCGTATTCAAAGAGTGGTCATAAATGGCTGCACATCAAAGTGGAAAAATGTATCAAGTGGGGTACCACAAGGCTCTGTCCTAGGCCCAGTGTTGTGCAACATTTTTGTAAAGGATCTGGAGGAGGGAATTGATGTGAAACTGATCAAATTTGCCGATGACACAAAGCTAGGAGGGATTGCTAACACTAGGGAAGAGATAGAGAGTATTCAAAAAGATCTAGAAAAGCTTGAACAGTGGGCGGTGACAGACAGAATGGTATTTAACAAGGAGAAATGCAAAGTCCTACATATGGGCAAGAAAAATGAAAAAAGGACATACAGAATATGAGGAATTGGGCTAAGCAGCAGCACATGTGAAAAAGACTTGGGTATACTAATAGATCATAGACTGAACATGAGTCAACAATGTAATGCAGCAGCCAAAAATGCAAACACAGTTCTGGGATGTATTAAGAGAAGCATAGAGTCTAGATCACGTGAGGTGATTATCCCCCCTCTACTTCTCCTTACTCAGACCTCATCTGGAATACTGTGTCCAGTTCTGGGCACCTGACTTTAAAAAAGACATAGACAAACTGGAGGAAGTTCAGAGAAGCGTTACCAGGATGGTGAGCGGTCTGCAAATCATGTCCAATGAGGAACGGTTAAAGGATCTGGGAATGTTTAGCTTGCAGAAAAAGAAGGCTGAGAGGAGACTTAATAGCTGTCTACAAATATCCGAAGGGCTGTCACAGTGCAGAGGGATCAGCCCTATTCTCATTTGTACAAGGAAAGACTAGAAGCAATGTGATGAAACTGAAAGGGGGGAAGACACCGATTAGATATTACACAGTGAGGGTGATCGATGAGTGGAACAGGTTACCATGGGAGGTGGTGAGTTCTCCTTCAATGGAAGTGTTCAAAGGCTGGACAAACATCTGGGATGATTTAGTAAATCCTGCACTGAGTAGGGGGTTGGACCCGATGACCCTGGAGGTCCCTTCCAACTCTACCATTCTACAAATCTGTGGTGAGAGCCTTTAGCCTGGGTGAAAAGTTTCCAAGTTCAGATAAGTGCTGCTGTATCCTTTCTATTGTTCTTTGTTTACCTTTGTTGCTTTGCATTGCGGTGTCAGTACATCTCTCCAGGGGTTCCTTTAGAGATAGTCAGGGCCCAGAACGAAGACAGTGGCTATCAGGACAATAACTCTCCCTGCAGGCAGGGGCTTCTCACCTCCCTAATTGGTAAGGGACAGGTTTTATCCATCTTCCTAGAGTGGTGCTCACTGTTCTGCATTGCATGGTGTATAATTATTGCTATCATTGTCAACGTCACCCTGCGCCCATGCTGAGCGCTGTGCTCTGGTGCCGCACGGACGTGACATTAGATATGTAATTTCAGCTCCCCTCACTGATATGGTCCATGAAGGGAGATCAAACTTTTTTTTTTAAAAAACAACTTTTATTTTCATTGGATAACGGCGATCATGTGACTGGGACCCGCATACAGCAGTTCCCGGTGACATCTCCCTGGTCTCGGCTACTCATGCTAGTCAGGAGCAAGGAGATTTTAAATCTCCTAAGTCTTCTGTGCAGCCGCCCAACATTTTACGTCTGTCACGCATGCGCAGAAGGCAGCAACAGGTCCTGGAAGGAGCAGAACGCCGCAGGACGTCTCAGAGGACGGAGGTGAGTAGTTTCTGCTGCCTTCATGGATCTGATCCGTGAGGGGAGCTGAAACTTTAACTTTATTTTACTTTCTGTTTATTTTCATGCGCTGATAGCAGGGACTCCACATTCTCAGCTATCACCCTCGCGGCAGAACAAAGGGAATGCTTTCAGAGAACAGACCACCAGCTGTTCTCTGAATATAGCTCCCAGCAGCTTACACACATTAATAAGCTACTAATTGGCATTAGTACCAAATAGTTTATGCAAAATGATCGCTCAAAAGCTATATTTTGAGCGATCATCTTTCTGTGTAAAAGGGCCTTTGGTTTAAACTAGGGATGCACAACTTTTTCTGGTCGGAGGGTCACATTGCCATATGGAACCACTTTCAAGGGCCACAAGGGTATTCCCATCTGAAATAGTTATGGTACATCCTAGGTATAAGTGATAATAAATAGAAGTTCCTCTTCCAGTACTTCAACCTATTGGGAGTAAGAGGGGGTCACTTTTCCTCCCAATCAGCACCCCAGAGAGGAGGAGGAGACAATGCCTGTGGCTCTCTCTATGGTAGATGATGGCTGTCGAGGTAATGGCCTGGCATTTCCTAAGTCCTATAAACTACAATGGAGACCACTGTTTGCGTATACGATGCCTCTAACTGATATACTTATTTCTGGAGTGTCGAGACTTGATTCTCCTAATATACTGTTTCCCCCAAGATAAGCCCTACTCTGGTTTTTTGGGAGACTCTGAGTTCCATAGCTTCACCAGCGTCTTGCACTCCTTGTTCACCGACAGAACATCACTTCCTGGTTGCGGCATTCATATATCCCACCTCCAGATAGGAATGGCACCAATTGGCAAGCACTCGCTTAAAGGAGATGTCCCGCGCCGAAACGGGTTTTTTTTTTTTTTAAACCCCCCCCCCCCCCCCGTTCGGCGCGAGACAACCCCGATGCAGGGGTTAAAAAACCCACCCGCACAGCGCTTACCTGAATCCCGGCGGTCCGGCGTCTTCATACTCACCTGCTGAAGATGGCCGCCGGGATCCTCTGTCTTCATGGACCGCAGGGCTTCTGTGCGGTCCATTGCCGACTCCAGCCTCCTGATTGGCTGGAATCGGCACGTGACGGGGCGGAGCTACACGGAGCCCCATAGAGAAGAGGAGAAGACCCGGACTGCGCAAGCGCGGCTAATTTGGCCATCGGAGGGCGAAAATTAGTCGGCACCATGGAGACGAGGACGCCAGCAACGGAGCAGGTAAGTATAAAACTTTTTATAACTTCTGTATGGCTCATAATTAATGCACAATGTACATTACAAAGTGCATTATTATGGCCATGCAGAAGTGTATAGACCCACTTGCTGCCTCGGGACAACCCCTTTAACCAACGCGATGGCAGTGCAGCTCCCAGCCAATCACAGCCATCACGTTGGTTCATCAAGCGCTGCATTAGTTTGCGGAGAGCAGTGCTCGCTGGCCAGTCATCGCTTCCCTGAGGCGGGATTTATGAATGCCACAACCAGGACCTAATGTTCTGTCAACAGCCGAGGAATGCAAGCCACTCGACAGCACTTCGAAGAAAAGCAGCAGGGACCCGGACTGCGGCGGCTAGGTAAAAGAAGATCTAGTGCCTCTGTTGTGGCAAATACTATGAACGGTCTTCTTTTCGGGGAAACACTGTATAGCGGACCCACACATGTACATTCTTAGTACTTCTCAGTTCCTGGGAACTGCATGAGCCACTCCTGTGCATTTGCAGTGGTATGCTGGCCAGCGATTCCCCCACACATCCGCAGTGAAGAAAACCCCCACAGATGAGTAAGTAGAATCGCACAAAGTCCTTGGCCGTGGACAGAGTCCGATTCCGCTGCGGGCTGCTGCATGCAGAATCCGATCTGACTGTGGAGCTTAACCTGAGTGCATATGACCAGGTATGGCTTACTAGACAGTGCTGTGCCCAATAATGGGGTGACAGGTGCAATCACAGGTGCTATCTTATTTTATAGGTTATTTTATACTACTGGAGACCCTGTCTAAATGGGCAGCATATGCACCGTTTGTATGGAGACTTTATACGGCAGTGTTCACAGAAGGCACTACTGATCTGAACACCCTATGGCACAGTACAGCAGTCCAACAAGTTTGATTAGGAATTAGTTTTGTAATTATGACCTATATTTCAGGGGCAGTTATAGGAATGGTTGCACAATTTAGGAGCATATTAACTTACATTTGTAATCTTTCATTTGCTGTATGCGACCAGGAATCTTTATGCAGCACCATCTTCAGTTTGCTTTTAACTCCTTAAGGACACGGCTTATTTTGGCATTGAGGACAAAATTTTTGGTAGATTTTTATTTTCCTTTTTTCCAATAGCCATAACTTTTTTTCCATTGAAGCGGCCGTATAAGGGATTGTGTGGCGACCTATAGTTTATCGGTGCCATTCTTTGGGTACATTGTCGTAAAAAACTTATCGTAGAAGAGAAAGCGCATCAATTCTGCCATAGATTTTTTTTTTAAGTGTTAGTTATGCAGTATAAATGACACTTTTTCCTGGGGGCCAGAATGGTTACAATACCAAAATTCTTTTTTCTACTTTTATGAGCATTTTGCTCAGTTTTAGCTTTTAACGCTTTTTGCCATGCAGGATAAAAAGTGTTCGATTTATTGTGCCGGTCTTAAATGGACACGAAGCCAAATAGGCTGATATGAGTACATACATAAGTGTTTTCCTTTTTTTTTTTTTTTACAATGTTTTTTTTTTTCCTTCTCCACACCACACCATTTTTTTGTCCCTCTGGGGGACTTACCCTGCAGCACTGGTGATCCCTACGATAAGGCATTGGAGGGCTCTCCTGCAATGCCTTATCGCTTATTACAGCGATCATAGGCAATGACAATACAGGACACTGTATCTGGCATCCTGTTGCCATGGCAACAAGCCAGGCTCTCTGTGATAACCTCGCAAGAGCTGGATGAAGTCACAGAGGGAGCGCCCTTCCTCTGTGAACCCTTTCCCTGCCGCAATCTACTTCCCGCAACTCCAATGCACCCCCGCAGGAGGCCAGCTATCAGTGACAGCTGGCTCCCTGCTGTCAGATAGCACGAGATAGTGACAGATCTCGCGCTATCCCTATGACATAGATAGGTGAGCATAGATCACCCTAAACTCTGTCAAAACATTTTATTAAACATGGTAATTTTTATAACAGAAGGATTAGTGGGTGGAAACTACAGTAAAATGTTCAAAAAAGTTACATTTGGTTTCGAACAGATGGAACTAGGGAATTCTCATTCTTGAAACTTGTGAATCCATATAAATTTTAGCTACATGCTAAGAACACCAGAACGACAACAGGAGTGTAATGAAGGTTTATTGAGTAGGCAGGTTTGTCAACTGAACAGCAGCAAAAATTTAATTAGAAAAAAAAAGTTATAACTACTTGGACATGAAAATCCCACAATCTTAGTCAATAGCCTCTGACACATCAGGCTTTAATCACACAGTGCAGTTTTCCATAAGTTTGGTTTTTGGCGGAAAGGAAAAAAGTTTGCACCACTCTCGAACTACACTGTGTGGACAAGGCCTTAACCAGATGTTTTCTGAGTGGAAAAAGTTCTACCCAGACAGCAGCATTTCAATTGGCTTTAGAGAGATCGACAAACTAATATTTATGGACCAAACTACCCCCCCCCCCCCCCCCCAAAAAGGACACCAAAAAGGGCAAATTATACGTAATAAAAAGACAATTCAGATTGGCTGTAGCAGTTCTACCCAAAAGTCAGTTGCAGAAACCGGTGGTGGATCCAATTTCTTTTTTTTTCTCTAAATTTTATATCAGAAAGGCGTAGAGTCCTTACTATGAGTGTCTGGTAGTTGTGTTTCCACTTATATTTATTTTGTTTTGTTTTTTTACATGAAGTGAAGCCATTAATACTTCCTACAGCAGTAACCACACACCAAACAAAAAGGGAAAAAAAGCCACAACTTGTAAAAAAATAAAATAGAGGGAGGGGAAACAAATTAGAAAGAATGGAGTTCTCCAGTAGCTGCAGTGTGAAGAGACTATAAATTTTTTTATTTCCGTTACACATGGATGGACTTTCTTTGCTATAAGAAAATCCACGTGGAGCGATTAGGAATGGAGACGTGTAAAAAGGGTTGAATTGGGACAGATGACTGCACAGGTTAGTTGTTTTCTCCTGCTTGCTCTCCCGCATCGTTGTCCTCTCCTGCAGCATCAGATGTCCATAACTAGGATGGGAGAGAAAAAAAGTCAATTTTTCATCATTTCTTACGTTTAAGACTTCAGGAAGTAAATCTTAGGGCTTATTCAGACGGCCGTGTATCAGCCAGGTTTTCACGCCCGGTCGATATACGATGTCCCTCTCTGCAGGGGAAAGAGGCTGGAAGAGCCAGGAGCAGTGCACTGAGCTCTGGCCCATTTCTCCACTATTTGCAATGGGAGGGGCGGAGCTGTTTCAGAACGTAGCTCCACCCCCTCCCATTGCAAATAGTGGAGAGGGCCGGAGGGAGCGGGAACTCAGTACACTGCTCCGGGCTCTTACAGCCTCCCACGGCAGAGAGGGACATTGTATATCGGCTGGGTGTGAAAACCCGGCCGATATACGGTCGTCTGAATAAGCCCTCAGGCTGCATTTACATGGGCGATCTTGTGTTAACTGTGCGTTGCGAGACAGACAAAACTAGAACTCATTAGATGGGTCTATGTACATGAGGGATTTTTCTCACAGTAATGCTGAAAAGATGACACTGCTATTTTATTATTTATTTTTTTTTACAATTCCATAGAGCTCAAAGAAAAAAAAAAAAAAACACAAAACTATTGTATGTTTCATTAAAAAATGCTGCCTTAGACATAACACATGCACCCAAAATAGCTTTATATATATATTACAAACTGCAAAAGTGGATTCTGACCACATCTGGTTCTGTATTTACCATAAAGCTACATTAAGTGACCACATATTACTGCTACTTTTCTACTGGGACTGACTTACCACCTCCTCTCCAAATTTTGGGTGTTATATATCATGAATGTCTGACCATTGCATCTATGCATCATGTGCCTGAAATAGGGAGACCCACAAGAGTACAGGTGTTACTACTAGGTTCCCTGAACACCAAAGATCAATAGGAGAGGTGGAAGTGAAAGTCTGCTGCCCCAGCCATTGAAGACTATGCGTATCAAGTAGTGTGCACAACTCACATTGGACACGCCATCCATGCAGTCCAATATGCAGGATGCTGCACATTAGGAGGAGTGATTTTTCAAACTCCAGCTGTTGAGTGGAGAGAGAATAACCTGTGCATGAACCCATTGAAATTGATTCTTTCCCAGTGCCAATTCTGCCCATATTGCAATTGGACAGAACTGACAGTAATATTGCCTGTATGCATGAGTCCTTATAGAAACAGCTGGGCAAATCTAAGAAAAGGTCACCAATATAGCCAGACATCGCAACGTGAATCACATTCATCGGGGATGTGTACAGACGTTACAGGGTGAGGTTCAAAAGATTCCTTCCCAAAATATCACTGGAGAGGCTTCGTGTATGAAAACATTTGGTCTAGTTTCCTGAGGCATAAAAGCTGCATCATTGTTGCCAATAGCACCAGATTATATAACCCGAGTAGGGCAATAATGACATCTTAGAATTTAAAGGGACACATTGGACCTAAGAGAGGGTCATCACAGGTCAACTGTGCATTCAAGTGTCTAGTTGGTATAGGTCTCCTTTCCGATCTCCTGTCTAGCCTTTTCAATCACTCTCAGGCAGTCAATGCACTCTATACACTGAATGCTGGTTTGTGGGTGCAGTGGAGAACAGAAGGAAGTGCAAGTATACAAGTCACATATCTGAACACCGCATCCATTCCATTATGCCATTTTACGTGATAAAGAATGTTGCCTCGCACGACTCCAAGCATGAAACCAATTTTTTTGTACCACCACTTACTGTTAGGTTGTCTCTAAGCAACTGCATGATGAGTGTGCTGTCTTTGTAGGAATCTTCATTAAGGGTGTCGAGTTCTGCAATGGCTTCATCAAATGCCTGGAAAAAAAAAAATGAATAAAATGGAATACTTTGGTGTTTGTCTTAATAGATCTAGACTAACCATGGCAAAAACTTTAAAAAGGCCATTCCTTTACAATCTACTCAATACTAATATACAATAACAGGCAAAGAAAGCACAATTAAACGTCAGTCACATACCACACACTCACTGCCTCTTTATTTTGTCTGCACCCAATAGGGCAGCCAGAGCAAAAGTGTGCCACAGGAGAAGTGCCCATAACAACCCGATAGCTGCCGTTGGGAAAGTTAAAGATGGAATCCAATGAGCTGCAGTTGGCAGCCACAGCATTCCCTCTATGCACCACTTCGTATCAGAATATAAACCCTGGCAGGAGGTATATTAAAATGATCTGAAACGTTTACTAGTTCAATCCTTACTTTGTACTTTGAAGAAACAGTGCAACTGAACACCACAACTACTTACAGCCTTTGCCAGTTGACAGGCCTTTTCTGGACTATTAAGAATTTCATAGTAGAATACAGAGAAGTTCAGTGCCAAGCCCAAGCGGATGGGGTGCGTTGGTTGCATCTTCTGTTTGCTGATATCAAATGCTTCTTGGTAAGCTTCTTGTGAGTCTTGTATTGTACCTGTTGGAGAGATGGAACAGCTATTACATTCAAGCTTAAGGTAACAAAAGAGAAATGCAGTTAGGAGCTCACTCATGCAGTTTTGCAAGTTAGATAAAGTTTTGGAACTGTTGCATATCTTTGTATTTCTATTAGGGAATATTCAGCTTTGTTACACGGGTTTCCACTTGCCAAAAACACAAAAACAGGGTTTCGGCACCACTTCTGTTCGAAACCCCCTGATATACCTTTTCAGCTTAACAGAAGAAAAAAAAAAAATAGCTGCATCATAGAGTTATGGATGCAGTTCAAAGAATGACGCTGGCCTTCCATCTGCATGCATTTATTTGCCCTGCGGATGCCAGTGCATCTCTATGGGCTTCTGGAGCTGTGGCGACGCATGCGGATTTTATAATTAAAATCCACACGTGGACATTGGGCCTTAGTGATGACCCTGCAATTTGCCCTGGCATGCTGGATATCAGCTTCTGGGCCAAATACAGACTGATAGCAACTCATTCCTTCCCAATCAGTGCTGGGAATTTATCACAATTTCTATATTTTTGTATTTGTCCCCCTGCTTTTTGAGGATGGACCACAAGTTCAACGGGATTGAGATCTGGTGAGTTTCCTGGGCATAGACCAAAAATTTCAATCTTTTGTTCATCAAGCCACCTAGTCAGTCCATTTTGCCTTGTGACATGGTGCTCCACTCATGCTGGAAAACAATGTTCGTCACCATATTGCTCCTGGATGGTTCGGAGAAGTTGCTCTTAGAGGTTTAGATCCCATTCTTTATTCATGGCGGTGTTGGGCTGTGAG
Organism: Eleutherodactylus coqui; assembly: GCF_035609145.1. Taxonomy (NCBI): domain Eukaryota; kingdom Metazoa; phylum Chordata; class Amphibia; order Anura; family Eleutherodactylidae; genus Eleutherodactylus; species Eleutherodactylus coqui. The sequence goes on along the minus strand of NC_089837.1, from coordinate 75,748,688 downwards.
TGAGCCCACTCCCTCGGCTGAAAAGCCACCCCACACATGAATGGTCTCAGGATGCTTTACTGCTGGCATGACACCGGACTCATAGTAGAGCTCATCTTGTATTCTCTCGACAATCATTCTTCCAGATGTCCCAATCAGTCTGAAGGGGCTTGATCTGAGAAAATAACTTTACCCCTCAGTCCTCTGCGGTCCAATCCCTGTACTTCCTGCAGAATGTCAGTCCTTCGTGTTATTCTTGGAGACAAGTGCATCTTTTCTGCTCTTCATGGCACCAGGCGACAGACACAACAAGGATTGCACTGGTGAGCTGATCCCATATCTGGATCCTCTTCAGGAGACGGTCCTGGCACTGGCTGGAATTTCATGGGTCCCCTGTTGCCTCCACAGCAATCGTGATGTTTTTTTCCCCTGTGATTAAGTTAATTTACATGGCAAGGAATGATTCTGCAGTTTATTGCAATTCATCTGATCTTCATAGAAATTTAGAGTTAATGCAAATAATCACTATAAAAACTGAAGAACACTTTGTAAAAATCAAGATGGGCTCATCATGCCCCAATGAGAGATTCTATCTAGCAGTGACACTCACGGTCTCTGTTTTCTCTGTTGGCTACCTCCGCCAAGTATCGGTAGTAGTCTCCCTTCATCTTCAGGTAGAAGACCTGGCACTCTGGCTGACTGGTGGGACAGATTAGGTGTTTGTCAAGCAGGACCTAGATTAAAAGGAAAAAAAAAAATAGTTTTAAGAAACATACAATACCAAGCTAGTTACCATAACAGCACTAGTATAACACTGATGCCTGTAATGTATAACCTGCACCAACTTAGTTTAACATTGCTGGCCCTAAACTTTATATGGTGCATAGTGTTCCTTTTTGCATATATTGTGAAAGTCTGGGAAATTATGGTACCCCCATCACATGGAGTGAAGACTCCGTGTACCCCTAGACATGGTCCATGCACATGGAACCACTAGCCCTTACCGGCCACTTAGTAAAAGGTTTACGCTGTGCCACGAATAGGCTTCATTTCAGGCAGGGACTATTCTAACATCACAGATTTTAGCTCATTCTGCCCATTTCAGCTTACAGAAGTTACAGGACCTCAGACTGCTCCTATGCAGAAGCTCAACACTTATGCAGCTAAGGCCACTTTCATAGGCGGCAAAATCATGCGATAGTGTGAAAAGGCATGTATGTGAAGCCCATGTGTTCCACTGGGTTCCTTTACATTAGTGAAGGAACACAGTTCACCGATGCCCTCTTGCAAAAACAAAAACAAAAACAAAAAAAAAAAAAAAAAAAACTCAGTATGCTCCTTGCTACAATTTGCGATTTTTTTTAGCCCGTGTTTCCCTATAGAGCCTCCCTGTTTATTGCATCGCATGAACTTGCGATTTCTGTGCAATGAGTTTGACATTAGAAGTTCACCCGTTCAATAAAACGAGTGACGATTGCTGCAGATTAATGCTTTTGATGTGAAGAATGTAGATTTGGTGCAGATTTTCTGCTGTGTGAGAATGTACCCCAAATCCCTTTCTGCCCTGTCCAATACTTCCAGTGGGCAGCAGGAGACCCTCAAATAAAAAAAAAAGGGTGTAGTATAATGCTATTGTAGCCTCTGAAATAAAAGCCAATTCACAAAGACAGTGCCTTTTAAAGGGGTTATTTTCTAGTGTATAGACACCAGTGGGGTTTTTGCTTCTGTGGCTTCTCTGCATCACACAGGAAGCTGCAGAAGAGTGACAGCTCAGTCTCTGGCCTTTGGAAACATCTAAGCACATTCATGACCAAAGTTGAGAAAAAGTTATACAATATGCATTTCCTCTCATCTATACAAGAACTGAGATATTAAACGGTAATGATCTCCCCCCAGTTTGTGCTCACAGTGACGATTCCTCTGGAAGTCAGTAGGTTTCTGAACATAAACCAGCCATGCAGATCTTGCCTTGGCCGAATACACCAAGTCCTCCCTCATTAATACAGTCCACTTTCCAGCATTCCTTGCTTTTGTCTTAAAGCGTAACATAAGCTGCTGTATGTACACCAGCAATAACCCTACATCTAGCCATAATATACCTTCCATCATGCATGTATCACCATCTCACATCCAGAGGCTCCATCCCCATTTCTCAGTCTTCCCTGAGCTGGTGGGTGTAGACTAGCAGCTATGATACCTCCCATACACAACACACAGAGCAGGCCCTTTCCATCTCTGTAGCACACCCTCATAAGTAACAGCAGCATGGAGGATATTATACAGCAGTAGAGATGTGATACTAGTAGCTGGACACTAAATCAGAGGGATTTGTACATTCTGCCAGGTATCACATTGGCTTTAAAACACAAGTTTGTTGAGAAAGTAGTAACTGAGCCAGTATGCTTGCCACTTGTGTCACTTATTTGTACTAGAAGTTTTCCCATTCTTTTCCTCAATGGTAACACCTCAGGTTAATGTTCTACTACTTTCTGGAGGTGCTCTTTAGTGTTGTGCCTCTCCACGGCAAGAGGGGAGTCTGAAAGTCAAGATCTGGGCACAATTTGACTCTCCAGATGCTACCATGTTTAAATCAATACCAGAGGGTTAATCATGCAGTGTCTGCAGAGGTGGCACTGCAGGTGGTGTGCCAACCGACCTGTGCAATAAGCATATGTAACTATGCCAAACAGTGCCGATTAAGAGGAAGGAGAAAAGTTCCATCACAGGTTACAGTAAAGCAGCACTTTGGGAACTGAGCACTTGTGGGAACAACCTGTCAATATAACCTGGAATCCACAGGTAAAGGATAGTCCAGAAAATCTTAAGACAGTATCCTAGGTGCAGACAAAAATCATGACTAATGCCCCATTTACCCCGGACGACTGTCGGCTAAACGAACTGCACAAGCGGGTGATGTCACTGCTAGTTTGCGCAGAGCATTTAGACAGGCAGATCACCGCTGACTACCGCTTACTTCTCGCTCATCGCCTCACATTCTACGGGAAACACTGAGCGGAGAGCGTTTGGACTCAGCGAGAAGTGAGGGAACCAGTAAACAAATAGTACACGATGGCTCTGCATTTAGACGTAACGATTATTGCACAGTTTGAATGCATTGTGTGACAATTGTAACGTGTAAGTGGCCCTTAAGCAGTGGGAACGCCGTCGCCTGGCAACATGAATAGAGATTTCTGTAGCACCATACTGAAGGGCGGTCGGAATTTGATGCAAGCAGCATTTACTGCAGTTAGGCCGGACATGACTAGAGCATTTATGAAGAGGCGATCTGCACTTCCTACACGGCTGGTAATTTCAGCAATTGCTTTCAAAGAAATTCCATCTCATTTTCTAGCACTTCTGAGCAGACCTTGTAACTGGATCTTCATTGTGATTGTGTTATTTTAGAGAGGTTTTTACATGATTTTATGCACTTTGTAAAAGTGACAAAGAGGAGGAGCCGGATTTCTATAATTGACTACTAGGTGTTTTTGATGACACTTTGTGAATGGTTGAAAATGGGGGAGTCATAGGGAAACTGTTCATCCTATTAAACACATGGAAAGAAAATAAAGGGAACTCCTGAACAAGCAGTCTGATCCGCTATCGTGTTATAGGCCACAGATCAAATGAGCAGGTTTTCTGAGGATCAGTTTCAGTGTGATCCACATTAGAAAGCCACCCGAGACTTCCAATGAGGCCTGGTCGGTGCGAGACTGTCCAGGATTTCATACATACAAAGGCAACCTTTTTTCCATGTAAAGGTGCAGAGGTTATACAGAGAATGCTGTGATCGAGAGAAATAAGTGCATCCAAAGAAGGGCATCCTGCAGACAACTCAACGAAAGTGGTAGAGGATGTCAAGAATTGTTCTGCCAGACAGCCTAGTTCCAGCAACATTTCTGACTAAACAGAAAGCGAAGGCTCCAGTGGGGAGCAAAAAAAAAAAGAAGTTCGGAAGAGCTGGGAGCAGTGCACTGAGCTCCTGCCTGCTCTCCGCCCCTCACCACTATCTACAATGGGAGGGGGCAGAGCCAAGTCTTGGAACTTAGCTCTGCCCCGCCCCATCCCCTCCCATTGCAAACATTGGCAAGGGGCAGGAGCTCTGTGCACTGCTCCTGACTCTTCCAGCCTCCTCCCCCTGCGGAGAGGGACACCGTATATTGGCTGGGCATGAAAACCTGGCCGATATACGGTCATCTGAATAAGCCCTCAAGCCTACTCCTCACTCTTGACAAAGCTGTTTAAGGGGTGGCCTCACTTCTAGCCATTTTTGCTGCAGGAAGCATATAGTTCTGTACATTACATAGTGGCCTAGGTTGGTATTGCAGGCCTGGTCCTATTGAAGTGAATGGTATTCTGCCTGCAGTGCCAAACCAGGCCACTGCACAACATACAGAGCGGATGCCTTTAAAGGGGGGGGGGGTGTATTTGAGACTAGGCAAAGTTTCCACTTTGTCATTATGCTAAACATCTAAATCAAACTGAACTTCAGTAACAGTTGACCTGCGCCACCACAGCTTTAGATTAACACTTAAAGGGGTTGTCTCGCGAAAGCAAGCGGGGTTAAGCACTTCTGTATGGCCATATTAATGCACTTTGTAATATACATCGTGCATTAAATATGAGCCATACAGAAGTTATATACTTACCTGCTCCGTTGCTGGCTCCGTCTAACTTCGGTGTCTTCTTGCTTTTTTAGACGCGCTTGCGCAGATCTATCTTCTCCATTCGGCTTGTCTCGGCATCACCGGCATTTTGGCTCCGCCCCCGTCACATGTGCCGATTCCAGCCTCTGATTGGCTGTAATCGGCACATGTGACGGGGGCGGAGCTTCGCGATGATGCGTACAAGGGGGCGGAGCCAAAATGCCAGTGATGCCGAGACGAGCCGAATGGAGAAGATAGATCTGCGCAAGCGCGTCTAAGAAAAGCAAGAAGACACCGAAGTTAGACGGAGCCATGGCAACGGGGACGCCAGCAACGGAGCAGGTAAGTGAATAACTTCTGTATGGCTCATATTTAATGCACGATGTATATTACAAAGTGCATTAATATGGCCATACAGAAGTGTATAACCCCACTTGCTTTCGTGAGACAACCTATTTGAAGTGGCCACTGTTTAGTGCAAAAAAAATAAATTAACATCTCCCGCTGCAAGTTACTAGTGAGTGAGCATTCACAACTGTACAAGCTGTCAGACGTTGAAGGTACTGAGCATGCCTGACCACTGGTGCAGCGGACATACAGGTCATAACCACTGGATACCATTGGAGAACCAAGCAGCAAGGGGAGGCCACAGGGAAAGAAACATCTCTGCAGCTTTGTAAAACAGCTTGTAACTTATTGCCAAGATACATGTTATTGCCTTATGAAGCACATAACTTTCAGTTTGAATCACTGGAATACCGCTTTAAAGCCTGGTCTGCAGAGACCAATGGAGCTGCAGTCCAGAGCGTTACACCGAGCTGTATACAGCCTTGTGGACTGCAGTAATCACTTGAGTTGAGAACGAACAAGAACAGTGCTTCGGCTACAATGATACTTTGTAGCACTAAAGTATCCCATGCACTGAAGACTAGTCTAGCAGGCAGAGCAGGACACTAGTTAAAGGGGTAGTCCCATCAAGAGGACTGCTTATAGTCAATCTCAGCCTGTAAACGTTTTGTATTTACACTAGTCAAAGGAAATATTTTGATATTCCTCTGCCCAGGAGCAGGGAAGAGAACTGTCAGTTCTCTGGTGAGCCTATCTGACAGCAACGCTACGGAAAGCGTGCACTGTGCTACCCATGGCCGGATTTTTGCCGTAACACAATGCACAATCGCCTGTGGACATGAGCCCTAACTCTGTATATCAATCTCCTGTTGTCGAGGGGGAACAGGCAGTAAAGACAACTAAACATGCACAACCCTCTGCAGCCCCTTCATTAGCGCCAGCAGGGATCCCAGCACCCAGACCTCCCACTAATCAAACTTTTGACATGTCACATTTTTAAAAAAGTGTAGTTCCTTTAAGTGTAGATACAAAAAGTTAGGGCTAGATGCAACTAGAAGCCATATTTGTCATGGACCACGTTAAGTGCAGTTGACCCATTGCTGTTCTAGGGTATTTTGCTTTTTAACCACAATTCAGAAAGTTCTGCACAAAAATGTAGAATTTTAGGGGGCAAAACTTGGGATAAGCCCATTGTAGAGAGGCTCTAAAATATCTAAGACTAAGGGCTTATTCACACGAGCATATATTGGCTGCCGGTTTAACGGCCGGATGATATACCATCTGATGCATTGGATTCCAATGCATAAGATGACGGATTCCCACAGCGTAAAAGCACCCGGCCAATCTAGTCCTGGAACCATCCTTCTCAGTCAGAATACAGCCGCTGCCATAGACTCCTATGGGAGCCAATGACAGCTGCTGGGAGGGAGTTTAGCAGCGTGACTGCTAAACTCCCTCCCCTTTCTCTCTGCCCATTTCCAGTGCTAGCTGCCAACAGGGGGTGTGAGTTTAGAACATTCCCCTTGCAGAGCCAGAAAGGGGAAATCCAGGCTAACAGCATTAGGCTGGATCCCCCTGCTGTTTGAATCCAACCTAATGCTGAATGTGGAGGGGGGAGGAAAACAGGGCCAAACATAATATGAACACATCTTAACGATACTCATCCATGGTGTGCTGCAAAGGGACACAAACCCCACACATTGCTACCTCTCAGACAGCGTCATCAGGGGTGATTTGTTCATATGTCATTTGGCCCTTTTCAGCCTTCCCCATTTAGCATCGCTCAGGTGGTCACACTGTGCAAATGGTTAGCAGTTATATGTTCTTTATGGCTTTAAAGTGTTCTAATCTGATTATGAACATGCATTATTATAAATGATTTTCCATGGCATTCCTACATGTGAACATGAATGGGGTGTAATCTACAGCCACCGATTTGAGTAGACCCAAGAATCTTGATGTTTCTTTCAGCATTAATTGGAAAGCGTTTCCAACATGAATCCAGTAAATTGTATTTAAGGGGTTGTACGAGGATTACAAGTACTATTAGCCACAGGATAAGAGATACTTGCCGATTGGGGGGCACTCACTGCTGAGATCACACATCCTGAGAATAGGGGTTCAGTGTCTTTTCTGCAGGCTTATTGCCTATGATGTCCTGATTGAGCAAGTAGTTGCTGGACACCAGTGATTAATGGTAGTCATTAGGGCATGACTACAGGCCCACTGGGTGTGAACATTTGCTTGCAGAATCCCAACTGCCCATGCCATAAAAATTGCATGCGTTTACAGACCTGTCAACCTTAGAAATCCATTCTGGGCAAACTTTCCAAGACCAGTTACATGCCATAAAGTCGTTAATAGGGTGTGCTGCATACCCTGAAAGCCACATTAACCCATGACATGCAAATCAGCATACCATTCAGTACACTAACATCTAAGCAGCAACTGTCCGCTCTCACTTATGAAGTGGTTGCCCCATGCTTTACGAGCCAGCGTGGAGAGCTGCAGCAGAGTAACCATATGTACATCTTACAAGGGGCATCATACCCACTGTTCTTCTGGGTTGCTGCAGCCCATCAGCTATAGGTGGTCACTGCTGGGGTTAGTGATTGGCTATAGCAGTCACAGGTCCTGTCAGCAGCAACCAGAAGGGACAATTGTAGAGCAATTTGTATTCTCCAGAATACCCCCTTTAAGGATGTGTTCACAAGTTGCATAAAATGCTGCAGATTTGCCATAACGTGTAAGCAGTCCCTAAAATGGTCACATACATAGGACAAACCTACTGATTTCAGCAAGACCAGTTGACCATTATGTATAAGGGTGTCCCATCTGTCACCCAGTGGTAGAAGACAGGGGTCAGGTATGTTGGATTTCAACAGGCAGGTACTTTTGTTCTCTGCAGGAGACAACTAGTAGTGGCCTGTTTCTCTTAGGCCTCATCCCCGTGGCAGTGTCAGACTCCGCCAGCGGAAACAGACACCACGCCCCACAAAAAAAAAAAAAACTCACCTCTGGATCCGCCACGAGAGTCCCATCCAGCGAGACGGCGCAGTGTATGACACCGGGAGTGGGCGATGACGCATATTTTCGCATACTTACGCTGTGCTCACAGCAGAAGTATCGCGGGGCGGACTCCATTGACTACAATTCCGCAGCGTGAACATGCCAAGGCAGAAAGCTATTCAGTTCAATAGAAACCAATAGCTGTGGAATAATGCCACGGATCTCAATGGTGTGAAATGCGGTAGGAATCTGTCTGTGGGCATTAGATTCCTAGACACAAATCATTCAAACCCAATGTGCAAGTAGAAAGCCATCACTTATTCAGCTGGCAGCTAGCTAAAGGGGCAACATATGGGTAGTCCCACTAATGAAATTCCAGCTCAAAGCTACAAGACTACAGGGCTGGACAAGTTACACAAAGTGCCATCTACAGTGCACTGATCATGTCTGGTAAAGCTAGCCATAAATGGAAATACTTCATTTAGAATCCAGTTCAACGTGGTATAGATGGTACGATATCTGAAGGCGTACCCAGCCTGTCAGGCTACTTTTTAGGAATAACTAACATTTATATGATCACTAGTGCCCTCCATGGGCACCATCTAATTTTCAGTCTCCCCCCAAGTTGGTGGGGGCTGCTGCCATGTAGTCTCCTGCACACAGAACAAAAAAAAAAACTGTAGAACACCTTCATAAGTTTCAGCATCATGGAAGATGTTATATAGCAGTACTGAGCAGTACAGATGTGATTTCAGTAGCTATGACAGTAAAACACTAGAAGCTGTAGCAACATAGGACCTCTCCCTGCACAACATCCCCTATCCATCTCTACTTGCTGTAATCCATCTTCATGCTTATTACTAGAAATGGACTTCACATAACAGGCAGGGGACAGTAATTGAGAATAAAGGGAGACCCCCTAGTGACTGGTCTAAACTAATTTATTAGCACAAAAGTTGCATTCTAGGTAAGGGTATGCGCTTTTGCTTGTTATCACAAGCATAGGTCTGTTCACAGTGCCTAACGAAGCAATAGAAACTCTTGTGCCTTGTTTATATATGAAGATTGGGGAGTTTTACAAGGAAACCTTTAATGTCGAGCTGTAAACACAAACCGCACTCACCCCTCCAAGCACCAAGTTTACTTCCTGCGGCAAAGGGACATGTTGGGGTGGTTTTACATCTGCGTTGGAACTTTGGGCCGGAAGTTCCATCACAGATGCTGCTGAACGGAAAGCAGAATCCTCAGCACTGGTGTGAAAGCAGCCTTACCCCTGCAGGCAGTCAGGGGCTGTTGCAGGCCACAGCTTAGGCTGGCGATTGGGTGCAGTGGTCACATGTCTGTCAGGACTGCGGCTGGGGTGGAGCAGCATGCCATGTATGTCTTCACACCATGCTGAGCAGTTTCCAAACATTTTCTGCTGGACAATGCATTTAAACCCTCTTTTACAACCAGCTTCACTCAGATCTACCCAAGTAAAAAGCTGATCAGACTAAAGGACACGAGAGGAGTGCAGAACTGCTGGTAGACATGACATGATGTACCATACTAGATTCACTTCTACAATAAACAGTCTAACGGATGAAAAGATAAAGATCTCACAGCTTGTAAAATAAATCTATTTTCAGATTTACCTTCAAAAGCAATAAGATGGTTAATAAAACTAAATAGATTGCTGCATAAAGCCTACATGAGCCGTCCTGTGAGCAGCCAATCCTGTGCGGCCTCAGTAGTGTCTGCTGGCACATCTGCAGCATGCTCCTTACTGCAGTGCTACAGACACGAGCCTCCACGATTATTGATCCAGCAGAGCCGGATGCCGACACAAGTGCAGGCTACACAATGCAGCAAAGCCATGTGCCGGAAGCATGATACAGCTCAACCACCTCGCTGGAGCCGAGAGTTACATTACTAGCACCTCTATGCCAGCAGATCAAGAAGTTCATGGACATAGTAGCATGTAATACAACTAGAAGCAAACTTTCAGACTATGCTGCCCTATCTAAGGGGTTATAGCATAGCCTGTTGTCTCACCCCTCCCTGGCTAGAACATCCACAGCCACACAGAATAGAAGGAGAGGAGGCCGTGCACTATCTGCGCCTTACAGAACCACAGATCCTCTTTACTATCCATCTATAGACCTTATACAAGTTTAAGTAGTCAAACCTCAAGCTACCACCTCACCCTGGACTAGCTACACTGCACCCTATTTTGCTGCCACTGCTGCCCCCAACCCCTCCCTTCGGCAACTTTATATCTGCAGCCACAAGCAAGCTTCCACCTCTTGCAGACACCATACATAGGTTCAGACACCCATGCTGCAGGCTGACATCTGTGTGACAATGCATCATGGGATCTATGCCTCAAAGACAAATATCTCAACCAAGATATGACCAGTGCAATACCAAAACTACACGACTTACTATATGGTAAATGCTAAAGTGTGTAGGCAGCAGCCACTCCAGTTCACGAAGCCTGTACCCCATAAGTTACAGTTTACATACCATGCTCCTATAGTGGACACTAAGCTGCCTAAAGCACCATAAACTTATGATGCCATGAGAAGAGGTGATGGGGTTCATATAAACAAGACATAAACTGGCTCTTTGTCACCACAGCGCTTTAGGATTCATACAACCATATTTGCACTCACAATATGTAGAGAATAGACCCAATGATTTCAATGGGTTCATTGTGCATTTGTACAGGGAAAGAACAGTCTGAACTCCTGAAACTAATTTGCCATTTCAATGGCTGCGAGCATCAGTGCGCGTTTTCCTTGTGCACGCAAAAAGTACAGTAAGAAATGCAGTTGTGCACATAAATATGAAAGGCCCAAAAACGTGTGCAAATATGCATATGCTCATGTGAGTCCGGCCTTAGTTTATGGTGCTTTAGGCAGATGACAGGTTTCTTTGAAGGTAAAGTGTGGTCTCAGTTGTCTGTACATGACTATGAGGGGGGGCGGCATCTTTCCTGAGCTGCATTTAGAAGCGCTTTACAGCAGCTTCATGGACCATTCACACAATGTACAGGAGAAGACCCTTTGACTAGTATGGGAGACTGTTCTAGACATGATCTGTGACCTGTGCAGAGGGTATTTTGCAAGAAGGGGAGGGAGAGAGGAGATAGTCAGTCTATACCTCTTGTGACTGGTGGATCCTGTGTTATCTACATTGAGGTATCCCCTTTCAATGTAATCCTGCCTGTGATGTTAGAGGACTGCAGTAAAGTTCTCTACAGATCAGAAAGTAACCTATTAGGGTCTGTGGTCAGTGTGAAAAAAAGATTTTAGTTTATATAGATGGCAAAAGGGGCATAACTAAAGGCTCAGCCCCCCCCCACCCCCCTCTGCACCCCAGTGCAAAATCTGCAATAGCCACCCACCCCACTATAATGCTTCATTCATATTGTGCTGGCTTCTTATATGGAGGACTGAGGTCTCATGGGCGCCCTAAGGCTACTGGGCTCAGGTGCAACCACATTCCCTATAGTTACGCCCCTGGATGGCGGCCAAAAATTAAAATATGTTTTACACAAAAATGGCTTATACAACAAGTCATTTTCTGATGACATTCCCTTTAAGGCAACCCCTGATATGCATTCAAAGTATGGCTGCAAACGAGATACACAGCAGAAGGTGCAATGCTTCCAAGCTCCCTAAAATGGAAAGCCTAGATAAGTGCCAAGTTCCCGCAGACCAGTGATCTGCAGCTATTGCAAAACTACAGCATTGTACTTGGAGCATGCTTGAAGTGCAGAAAACATGCTCTGTCTGTTCATAACTGGAGCACACTCCACAGAGCATACTCTGTACTAGCTGTGCTCCACCCAAAAGCTGAGCATGAAAAACGTCAGCACCCAGTGCAATTTATCCTGCACAGTCAGGGCAAGAATAGCTTGAACTCCTGAAACTGATTGACTATGTCAATGGCTGCGAGCATCAGCGCGCGTTTTCCTTGTGCACGCAAAAACTACAGTAAGAAATGCAGTTGCGCACATAAATATGCAACACCCATAATGCAAAAACATGTGTAAATATACACCGTCCCCCGTTTGCGATTAGCTAATCGTTGCAGTTTTACAGCTGAGGAGTCATGTTGCACACCACTGGTGCAGACCATTATGCTGCAAGATCAATCATTGCCTGCAAATCTCAGAACTCTGGGAGCCCAAACATATTTGCTACTAGTATCCAATATTTTGTAGTCTTCATTTTTCTGCATTGCTGTATTCATTAATGGCTGCTAGTTTGTACATACAGCTAACAAAAATTGCAGTCTGAGTAATCTAATTTCAGGGGCATTGATATTTAAACATACCCTTAGAATATACCAAGTGTCCAATAAGTAGGATGCCCAATGCTAGAACAGGGGACTCAGGCACCTGTAACACCAGGCAAGGTATTTAATAGGGAAGTAGGCCGAGTAGGCACAATGCTCACTAAAGTCTACCTGAATTATGGAGAGACCATTATGGGACCATGGTCTCCAGCAGTTGTAGGTCTCACCTAGGAGACATTTATAATGCCATTATGACACCCAGATAGCGTTTCAGATATCTGCAACATTTTTAAAAGGGAGCTTCTGCCAGCATAATATATAAGCCCATTAGCAGAGATCAAGGCTGAAATCCTTTCATTTCTAGGTTAACTACTAAAGCAGTTACAGTGTTGTGCATGTCTGCAGTGGACATATACGACTCCTAATGCTCACCAACTTACCAATACAGTTTCACATATAGTTTTAAGTTCAGCCTCCACTTTCTCCCTGTACTCCTTGACCATCTGCAGCTTCTTGTCAGTGCATTCTGTCTTCTGCTCAATGCTGGATATAACCCTCCATGCTGACCTCCGTGCGCCAACCACGTTCTTGTAAGCCACAGAAAGAAGGTTCCTTTCTTCATTGGACAGCTCGTCCCCATATTCTGTCACAGCCTTCATGTTAGCTGCCATGTCATCGTAGCGCTCTGCTTGTTCTGCCAGCTTGGCCTTCTGGATCAGCTCGGTTCTGTCTGCCATGGCTTGAGTGTGATTTGGTACAGAGGAGTGTAATACAACCCGCAGGAAAGGAAAGTTGAGAAGGGGGGCGAGTGAGGAGTTCTAGTTAGACGTGAAGCTGGAACAGGCAGCCAAACCTATAAGGAAACAAGTGCAGAAGTTAGAGATCTGTAAGGTAAATATACAAAAGGTGTAATGCATCTATATTACATTAACAGGTTATTTGCCTGCAACTGCATGTGAAGTGTCAAAAAAAGACAACCCCACCCAAGAGAGATATAATAACCCTTTATAAACTATGCAAGTTCAGGCATGGTAGACCTGTGCTCAGCAATATACAGTAGAGAGCAGATTGGCTTTGCCAGCAGTTCTTGGTAACAGACCAAGTTGGTATAGATACAAGTATAGGGCCACAACTTCCTCAGAAGACAAAACCATCACAGTAGTTACCATATTTTAGGGCCAGTTCACAATGAGAACCCTTTAAAGGACAATTCCCATTTTATTAAGTGAAGTGGTAAAGCACTAGCATGCAGGCAATGCTGTGTAGAAGAAAATGAAGAGGTGCACAGCGATGAATCATCATAGTGACTCCTTTGTTCTAAGGATCAGTAGGGTCCAGAGGGCTGACCATAAAGTGGCATATCCTAAGCCACATACTATCCGTTCATTAAATGAGAACAGACCTTTAACAGTTTTCCAGAACTACAATATTGATGAGCCATCCTCAGGACAGTCAATTGATTGCAAGAGTCTACCACTTGGGTTCGCTTCCCATCAGCAGCTTGACGAGGCTGTAACACTCAGGTGAGCGCCACGGCCTCTTCTCAGGCATAGGACGTCATGTTCATTGGTCAGAGGTCTGAGAGCAGCTGTCTCATACAAGCTAATGGGCCTGAGCTGCAATACACAGCCTTGTGCTTGGCATGGACTCAGCCAGAGGTCACTGTCTTTTCAATCACCAGGGATCCCAAGCAACAGACTCCCACTGATAAGAGTATCAATGACCTATCCTCAGGATAGTTCATCAGTAGTTTAGTGCCAGGAAACCCCTTTCAAAGGGGTTTTTCCTTCATTGATGACCTTGGATTCTTGATGCCATGGTCACTGTGGAAAGTACAGGAAGCAGATTGCACCGTCTGTAGTGTAGTGGCTTAGGTTTGTATTGCAGGTATTGAATTCAGTGAGATGTTTGTATGCAACATCAACCCAGGCTGTTGCACTATGGTCAGTGCGCTCTACTTCCTGTGCTTTACATAGCGACGGCAGTCAGAATGGATCTGAGCAGCACACGCCTGGCGATCTATTGAGGACAGGACATCAGTAGAGGAGAAAAAGAAAAAAAGCCTGACAAACCACTTTGATGAGCCCCACAAGTTACATTATGGTGCTCAAACATGAGCTAATGGGGGAGCCATGCCTGATACTCACTGTGCACATGGTGGCTCTGTGCATGAACTCCCCTATTCATCTCTATGACAGAATGCACACACAGCCAGCTGCAGAGATGGCTGCTGTCACGTGGCAACTTCACAGGGGCACAGCACCCAGCGAGTATCAGACACCTGGACACCCCCTCCCCTTTACATTTGAGCCCATAACAGTTAAATGTGATGACAGGTTGCCTTTAAATTCCAAGTATAAGATACTACATTACAACAGTCACTAACTAATCAAGTCTACTGAAAAAACTAATACAAGCTCAATTACCTTCATATTACTAAACGAACAAGTCTGAGATCACCAAAAAGGAAGAGTCAGCATTAAACAGGAAGACCTTAAAAACCTGAGCCAAAAACTATAATAAATGCCTCCATTAATCCAGGTTTTCTCCCAAAGCAAACTTATGTACGCTTCATTCATAAATGATTCAGGAAATTTCAGATCACATGTCAAACCCAAAGAGGAAGCACACACCCAACGCTGCATAACGGACAGCCCGGCAAATAAAATACCATTATTGGCTTAAAAAAAACCAAAAAAAAACCTGATACCCTAAAAATCTGCAAAGGAACGCTTCCTTGCAAAACGAGTTAACACATGAGTCAGTGACAGGAGGAGCTCCGTGATGGAAATCGTACTAGGGGAGGAGAAGGAATGAAGCTGCCGCCTGCCCTGCCTTTTGTCTCCAGGCTCTATGGATCATCCCCGCCCTGCTGCCTCTCCCTCCATCCCTCCCACCCCTCAGGGGGAGCCAGGCTTCCCAGGGAGGGACTAACCAGCAGTCCTTAACAGTACAGGGAGAGCTGGAAGCAGACCAACGCGTTTGACAGCGTGTGCTCGTAGCCAGTATTGAGGCTGATTAAAAATCTGTCTGGGCGCGTGGGGAAGGCACTAGTATCGCTTCTACAGAAATATACTTAGATTATCCCTTTAGATCATAAAGGATACAATGTTGCCAGTTGTGCCAGAAAGCAAAGCAAGATCTGTATAAATATATAATATATTGCTTTGTGGCACAACTGGCAACATTGTATCCTTGACAATGGAAAGAGATACAATAGCAGCAAGTATTCCATAGCAGCTTCTAGAGAGATTAACCCTTTACTGTGTGTTATTACATTCACCTACACCACCGTGTATATCAGAACCAAGACCCGACCAGCCATGGGATGACCAAAAATAATGGACAGCCACTGTACACCCATGGACAGCCACTATACACCCATGATCTATCCAGGGAGGAAACATGACAATGGGCTGGAATCTTCAGAGACATTAACATGCAGCGGAGGCCGGGAATCACCTCCTCCTCCCCCACCGCTGGAGCGAGAGCATGCTAATCCAGAGGTGGAGATCCCCGCACGCTTCATGCAGCCATACCTGCAACCCAGCTGCATGCGTAGCAGGAACACACGTGTGCGGCGTGCACATGCCATGCAGAGGCCACACACATGTGCTATACACACACAGCCTTAGTGACAATGCATACACACACTTTATGGGATCATAACCACATTGTCACCCTACACTGATATCGCGACAGACCATGTCACGATGACACCAGCCGCCGACACACCCGTACAGACCGGACACGGGCGCAGATACGCAAGAGCTGCCATTAGTGAAGAGAACATAAGGATAGATACGAATTAAGCCAAATGTCAGACACCGCCGTGACATTGCATATACAGGATAACGGCGCGTACTCTACGTAGAGCGGGAGGTCTATGTATATCTATGTCCACCGGAGAGGCAGTGCAGCACTCACCTGGCGCTCCTCACCGTGAGAGCCGCGGGCCGGCGGAGAAAGGAGAGGGAGGACGAGAAAACCCAGAGACTGAGTGCAGCGTACAAGAAACCCCTCTAGGCTCAACCTAACCCAATTACCAGGCGTTGGCAATAAGGGTGTGTCTTACAGAAGCCAGCCAATCCCATCGCTGGGGAGAGCCCGCCAATTCCGCGTTCACCTAGGTTTGGTAGCCAATCAGAAGCGAGCGCGGGAGCGAAAGGCGGGATTAGGGAAGGACAGGAGGATGGGTTAGGTTGAACGACAGGCTGCGGCTTGGGCCACGGGGTTTCCTCCAATAAGATGCAGGGTAAAATAACGTCATTGTTGCTGTGGTAACCGAGTTGCAGCTTTCCCTCGTCTCCTCACACCGTGCAGCCTGGGCGTGGTGGTGGTGGCGGCGGCTTCCTGCAGTGGAGGTGCTGCACCGCGGGCAAGGCGCTCACCACGCCATGGCTAGGAGCCACCACAGGCGGCGAACACATGGAGACCACTGCTCTATGTCTATAAGCCACATGCATGGCCCTGTGTGATAATGCTGTTATATGACGGCAGATAATACATTATTACCCTGAGGTAGAAAATAAAGTGCAGAGAAATTCAATGTAAAATATACCCTCAAAAAACAAAACAAAATGGTGACTCGTCTAATAAAGTATATGACAAAAAGCACGTTCTTTGTTTTCATCTGCGTTGTCTATTGTGTTTTGCGCCCACGTAGGGCACGTTCTGCCCGCTCTGTGCCCGAAGAGACAGCTGATCAGGACGCTATGGTGCGCCGTGTGCGTTTCACAGGCTTCCATATAAGAGGGCGCATTCACACGCGGCGTAAAAACGCACCACAGAAAAAGTGGACGCAAAATCAACACATTTTCATGCGGATTTGCTACAGAATTTCCGCAGATTTTATACGCCGCGTCAAAAAATAGCTCTTGCCCTATCTTTTGCTGAAATACACAGCTAGCTCCCATAGACTTCTATGGCAGCAGGAAAACAGGGAGAGGGAGGGAGTTACCCGGCGCACAACGCTGGGACTAGAAGACAGCTCGCCCTAATTAGGCATTATTCGTCTTTCCGAGCATTCTGCGTATTTTTTGGCGATACGCAGCAGGGCGCCTTGTGAATGGCTGAGAATACAGAGCTAAAGATCGGGACTAAAGATGAGCGAGCGTACTCGTTTAGGGCGATTTCGCAATTGGACAGCACTTTTTTCGAGTAACTGACTACTCGGGCGAAAAGATTCGGGGGGCGCTGGGGTTGAGCGGGGGGTTGCAGAGGACTGCTCTACCCCCCCCCCCCCCGCTCTACCACGCCGCCCCCCGAATCTTTTCACCTGAGTAGTCAGTTACTCGAAAAAAGCGGTGCTCGAGTGCAAAAACACCCGAACCGAGTACGCTCGCTCATCTGTACTCGGGACTCGATCGCGGCAATAATGCATGACTACGATTGTATGGTGCGTACAGGTGAACGTAAAAACACATACGGTTGTGTGAAGGGGGCTCCATGGATAAGGTATCCCCTTGTGTGTTACGTGAGCATTGACTTCTATGGGGACTTTTGGTGCGCAAATTGTCAGGAAAATAGAGCATGTTGCGTTTTTTTTACGCAACTAAGATACGCTGGAAAAATACGTACATGTGAATAAACCCATTGAAATCAATGGGTTCTGTTCTCTACATATTGCGCATGCAGATTTTGCGTGCGCAGATACGCCCATATGACGCCGACCTCAGAGCTCCTTCAGACGGGTGTAATTGTATGCGCAATACGCGAGAATAGAACCCCTTGATTGCAATGGATTCATTCACATTTCCTTTTTGCACACGCATTTCACTTGCGCGCAAAAAAAATAGAACAAGCTCTATTGTGTCCACATTTGCACATCAAAGAGCCTCATAGAAGTCTATTGGGGGGGTGGACAAATGCTCACGCAATACACAAGGGATGCGCAAAACTGCACAGTTAGGGGGCGAAACACATCAGAGCTCATTAGGCTAAACACGCTCGCCGCAGCACAACGTATTTGCGCATGAACAAGGTTTGGTTGACGTACATTTGTGCGTGTCTGTGTGTAGTACTGTAGTTTTTGCGTACACAGGGCAGTTCAGGATGTTGCACACAGCCAATAAAATTGTGCGATTTTCGCACAATGCCAGAGTGAGTAAAAAGCAGATTTATGAAACCAATGATTTTCAATGGTTTCCTTCCGAGTAGCGATGTTTTCAGTGATGCGATGTTGCAAGAACAAGAAATATCAGTGGACTAATTAAGTATGTACTCCTCTGCCCATCCTGTTCTGGTAATGTTTTAGGTGCAAACTAATCACACCATATATATATATATATATATATATATCTTCGGACCTAGTTCATTATGCCTGAGGAAGAATCCTAAGTGGGTTTGAAAGCTCGCTATAACATGATGTATTTTTGTCAGCCATTATAAGGTATCATATCTACAAGATTACTTGGTTTCACTTACTGAGAACAATCACATTTTGCTCTACTGGCTGAGGCCTCATTCACATGATTGTATGCGTTTTTACGTTTTTATTGGCCGTGCCGTAAAATCGCATGAGCGGGCGATTTTCCGCGATCAAGTCCCGTGCTTAATTAGCGTTTTTTTATCCATTCACATGACCGGGTGCAACGTTTTTTAGCAAAAAAAAATACATTGCACCCCGGAAAGCCCTCGCTCGGCATAAATCCTCGTAATGACTTCCAATCAGGGGCGTAACTATAGAGGATGCAGGGGATGCAGTTGCACCCGGGCCCAGAAGCCTTAGGGGGCCCATAAGGCCTCTCTTCTCCATATAGGGAGCCCAGTACTATGAATAAAGCATTATAGTTGGGGGCCCTGTTACAGGTTTTGCATTGGGGCCCGGGAGCTTCAAGTTACGCCTCTGCTTCCAATGCCTACATAGAGGCACCTGTAAGCTTTTCACAGCGCTGGCCGCTGCTAAAAATGCCTCCACCTCCCTTTTTTTCCCAGCTCCCATAGGAGTCGCTGTGAGACTGTATGCGAGTCGCGCCTGGGAAAGTTGAGTGCAACTCGCATCGGATAGCACATAGACACTCATTTGTGTGCCGTCTGATATTCACGAACCCCGAACATTCTCATCCATGAAAACGGACATGAATACGACATGCAGCCATTTCTTTCCGTGTGAGAGAATGTGCTTGTGAATAGCCTCCGGACTACGTCATAGCACTTAGACCAAAATGGCCAAATGTCATGCAGTATTCTCTTTCATATGCAATACTTGGTATTGCAAACATTAGTTTTACACTGGTCCTTTTATTATATCATGCCATCATTTGAAATATTTCTCGTATGTTATACCCAAGGACAGCGTCTTACCAAACCATAACTCATAAATAGCGAATTGTATTTTAATAGCTGCTAGATGAGAAATTCCATTATTGCACCCATTTAACCCATTACACAATCAGACAGTATATAATGTAATCTACGGATTTTAACAATTAGTTCCTCTCATTGCGGCCATAAAACCGTTCAATGGACTGCATGTCGTAGGATAGATAACCTATTTGTTTCTTGTATTGCTTGAAAACAATCACTATTCTTTTTATGGCTTGGATATAATAGCACCCAGTGAATGTGTGTTTGAGTGCATACAATGACAGCTAGATATTTCATTGCTGATGGCTTATGAAAAATCCAACACAGAAATCTATAACTGTAGTAGCAAAGAAGAGTCATTATGTGTTGTACTGTAGGTGGAACTGTATTGAGATACAAAAGCAAACCACTCCATCTAATTGTCCTAAGGACTCATGTATACGGACCCTGGCCTATTACCAGTGCATTGAGACTGTCCAGGCACATGGAGGCTCATGTGTTGCCATATTGTGCCTCTTGGATGTATACTATTCTATCCAAAAGCAATTCACCGTAACATAGTTGCTGCGGTGCGCCAGCCGCGGTCCAGGGTAATGTCACAACATCAGCCCCAGCCCATGTGATTGCGGCATTGGCACATGCACCCTGTCATTCAGTGCTGGTCAACATGAACAGATATATCTCCTTAAGTGGAGTTCGATTGGATGGCAGAGAGGTGATTCCCCTAACTGGCCAATCAACCATTATTGTAGTATATTTTTTCTGGCACCTCCTCTCAGAGGGTGCCGGTTATTCTTCTCCCTGGTACAGATTTGGTCAAGTCAGTGTTGTCCCAGTATCAAGATCTATCAGATAGGTTCGCAGTGTTGTTACTAAATGGTTGGCACTGTCATCTCTACCTCGTATTGTTGTGTCAACTGTGATTTACATCTGTCAATTGTTACCCCACCTCATCACCAACTAGGGACAGTAAAGGTTGCCCCAGGTTCTAGATGTGAGTCTGCCCTCATCAGGGTGATTACCCTGCTTTAAGGCTCATGCCCAAAAACAGTCTCTCCATAGGGTTTTACCTGTGCATGTCCACGCATCACATGCACATGTGATATTATGTTATGTTTTACCATTGAGGTGTAACCAAACTTACGGCATACTTCTGACATGTCCTAGTGACATGCCAGAAGTTTTAACCAATGGCTAAAAACCCCACCAATCACTAAAATAAAGGTGGAGGACCATCATCAGAGTGTTGTGTCCAATCAGCTTTCCTTGGAGCAGTGTATAATCTCAACAGAAAGTCTATGAGTACGTAATTCGCTCGTCAATCACAGCCCAGCACTCTACATTTTAGCGTTCAATGGAAGTCTCAGCAAAAGAACCCCCCACTAATCAAAACCCCTGACTTGTCTGTATGACATTTCAGAAGTTCCCTGAAAGTTTTGTTACCCTGCTGATTCTGACAGACATTGAGTACTTCTATCTTGTCAGAGGAGAGCCAGAGGTCGATATGGGTAGGTCCCAGTTTGCGGTACAAAGAAGGAGTCAGGTATCGTAGTCAGGAGGAAAGCCCGGGGTTGGTATCGGTAGGTCTAAGTTTGCAGTACGAAGCAGAAGGCAGGTATCATAGTCAGGAGGAAAGCCAGAGGTCGGTATCAATAGGTCTCAGTTTAGATTTGCAGAGGAGCAGGCAGGAGAGGAGCTTGACTAAGGCTCTGCAGCACAATAGGCAGTAGCAGGGCCAGGCTTTTAAAGTGAGCCTAATCAGGAACCAGGTGGAGCTAGAGCAGGGACTGAGTATCAGGATTTGGGAACAAGGCAAAAGTCATGCAGGGAAACTGTCCAAAAGCTGGATGGCTCAGCAGGGAGAGCTACTGATGGGAGCGCAGGAGGTCCTGGGTTCAATCCCTGACATGCATTTTGATTTGGCTTGCCTTTTGTCTATACACTACCTTGCTTACTTGTAACACTCGTATGTCCCCACTTTGTTAAAGCGAATCTGTCATCACCTAAGAGTACCATAAACTAAGTTATTGTGCTCATAAGGCCGGTCCCGAGGAGCTTGGGGATGTATTTTGCATGCTTACCTGGCTTCCTGTTCTCACGCTGTCACCCATGGAAGTTGGTGCATGGACAGTGTAGCAGACTTATCTCTGCAGGCTGTGTGTGCGCACTCCCATACAGAACAGTGTGTGCTCGTACACAGCCTGCAGAGAGGAATAATGCACTGTCTGTGCGCCAACTTCCACAGGTGACAGTGTGGGAACGGAGAGCCAGGTAAGAATGCAAAGCACATCCCTGAACTCCTTGGGACCTGCCCTATGAGGGCCATAACTTAGTTTATGGCGCTCATAGATGATGACAGGTTTCCTTTCAGTAATTGGACCTGCCTGACCCTCAGTATTGTTCGGTGATACATAGAAGCAAACAAACATTGACAGATACACTTAGGACCCCTGTTCACGGCAGTGATTTGAATCATGCCGGCTGAAGCTTTCCATAGCATTGCTATGGAGAGCGCCGGCCCCGTGTCCACGAGCGGAGAATCATTGCGATTCTCCGCTCGCGGGCGGCAGTTCGCAGCATGCTGCGAATTGCCCTGATTCTCCGCGGTCAGCCTATCTGTCAGATAGGCTGACCAGTGAAGAACCATCTGCGGCTCCTGCTACCGGGCGGCCGCTGCTGCGGATGAGATTCGCAACGCCCGTGGACAGGGGGCCTTACCTGTACTTATAGTGATACAAGTGATATGATCTGCCAAAAATGCACAAAAATACATTTATATGTGGTGATTCTTCTACATATAAAATACATCTCCCCTGTTTTATCCATGAAAATGGTTAATGTAACACAACAAGCTTCCAAAAAGTGGACAATCTTTTCAGATTTCCTTTATTTTCTTTTTTTGTTCAACAACAAAAGATATCCGATCGTTAACTATAGTGAATTCAGGTCCTTTGAGCCATCTTCAAGCCTTATCCCCAGCAACCCGAATCAATATCATGTACTAATGGGACCTAATAAGGATGAAATAGCAATTCACAATGTTCAGCTAGTCTTAAAGAAGTGTAAATGGTATTGTTACTGACATTTTATCTACCAGTACTCATTTATACATTAGATCACCAGATACAGTATGTATCCATAATAGCACATACCTCTTCAAGGACACGTTACCTTTTAGAACATAATCTTCATTTTGATATCTGGAAGGTAAATAAACAGATTATAGAGGAAAATGCCATACATTTACGCAGGACGTAAATTCAGGATACGATGCAGCAGAAGGAGTTACAAAACTATGCAATATTTCTTTATCAACAAAGGAATAAAAATGAGTAATGTTATAATAACAAGCAGTTATCTTCCACCATAGATTCAGCTGACGCTAAGTACGACTAACTAAATCCCAGGATCAATAATACTTTATGCACAATACGAAACAACAGTAATGTGGAAAACAACATCAATAAGGTAGTAAAGAGATCAGTCCTGTTAGGCAGAAAAAAAACACACAGTCCATACTTGAGGAGTTAACACTTTGCTACTAGCAATATTAACTAGTAACAGTCCACCTGAGACATAGTGCTCAAATTCCTGCTAATATGTCTCTATCCGGTAGGCTCATGCCCCTGTAACACTATCTCGGTTCATACCCCCCTTACACAGTGGTGCAGGATGCAGCCGTTGTAAAATATGACCGATGGCTGCAAACTAAGCCCCACCCGCTCAAACCTGGACCCGGCCGAGAGAGAGTAATCGGAAAAAAGGAAGGGCGCTTGTCAATGCTAGTGCTCATAGTACTGTTAAAAGACTGCCCTCCACCAGCCAGAGTCACAGCTGGAGAATTCTTTCATCCACACAGGGAATCCCTTCAGACACGGTGGGAAAATCCCTTCAGCTGCGGCAGGAGTATCATATCCGCTTGAGAAAGACCCCAGAGGTTGGGTCGAAACTTTGCTGTCTTGTGACCATGGAAATAAAGGAATCACTTTTCTATTTTTGAAAAATTTTGTCTACTTTTGAAATCTTGATTACACCTCTGATGCTGCTTTCTTCTAATTGATTTAAACGTGGATCTTGGAGGGATGTGGGTCCATTCCCATATATAAACCTGCATCTCCTCACTTCACCCACAGTTGGGATATTGGTGAGTGCCGCTGTCTATTGTGACTGTTTGGATTCCCCCCGCAGAGATGAAGGAATCCCCTGCTGCTGCTGTCACAGAGGAGAGTGGAGTTTCTCCCATTGCTTTCAATGGGGCCGGCGTTGCTGCCACCCCATTGAAAGCAATGGGATGAAGGGATTCCCCACAGTAATCCGAGGCAATTTTCACATGAAAACGCCATACATCGACGGGGCTTTTACATGCTGGAAAGAGCGATATTGGTCCATGAATCACAGCCTAATATCGTCCGTGTGAAATTAGCCTAACTGTTTGTGTCCCTACAGTGTGCATAGCTAGTGGTTTTTACTGAGGCCGGCCTCATTTACAACTCATTGACAATGAGCTTTCATTACTCTTTCATGCAGTCCCACTCTCTCTGTCCTTTCTCCCTGGATCCCAGAGTTCCCTCAGGTTGTATAGCAGAAGCAACTCAACACAGCCCCTTCTACATCCTGTCTGCTATTGCACCTCTCCATCAGCACCTCCATTCACTAATACCGCTAACGCCATCTCTGCACTCTGCAGTGCAGCAGAAATTCCTTTTCTAGTGCTGACATCATCTCACTAGAAAGTTCCCAGGGAGCATGTGCAGTTCCGTTTTGGAGCTGCCATCTTGGTGCTCCATTGTAAAGCCCAGTACACCCTTTAGGGGACACCCTTACATGCATATAAATATGTGGATATGAGTTTTCAATTAAAATGATGGACTAATATTTAAAGTTGTAGGTTAAAGAGTTTTCTGAGATTGGAAAAAAATAGTAAAAGGAGGAAATTACATAAAATAACAAAAGATCCATTCCTCTCCTGCTGAGTGTTGCTGTTTCGGCATTCCCTGCTTTGATTTATCCACTGTAGCAATAACATGTCTATCTATGTAATTGCTGTAGTCAATCACTGCCCTCAGTGGTCTTATGCTATATACCCCTGAGGCCAGTAATGGTCTACAGCAATTGTGTGGGTAGATGTGCATGTCATCGCTGCAGCCAAGTAAACAAGAACCTAGTGATATGCATCACTGTATTACATGGAAATATACTTTAAGGGTGCCTTCACATGATAAAAGCACACAATTTTTGCGCAATGCGAGAATAAGTGAAGACGCAGAATTATGAAACCCATAATTTGTAATGGTTTCATTCCCTTTTGGTGATGTTTTCACTCAAATGAGTGAACAAAAAATCGCACCACGTCCTATCTTTCTGCGTTTTGCTTTCTTTTAATCACCCATGTTCCCTATGGAGTCTTCATTTTATTGCATAGCAAAGCACAAACTTGCGATTTTTATGCAATGCATTTTTAACATTGCAAAGACCAATTGACGCTAAAATGTGCGCTAAAAAAATTGTGGCAAAATCACGCAAGAAAATCGCAAGCGCTGATGTTAAAAAAATCACCGGAAAAAAGTTGCGATTTTGCCAGTGTGAAGGAGCTCTAATGACTAAGGCCAAGCAGGGTAAATTTTCCGATTTTGCTGCATCTACATGGCAAATTCTTCATTCAATCCACTTCGAAATCCGTATATGTCATATGCAAGGGATGAAATCTGTCGTAAAAATCCACCACCTAAATTGACAGGGCGTGGATTTTAAATCTGTACCGCAGGTCTATTTACGCCGTACATTGTAGATGTAGTGTAGAGTGTAGATAAGATTCGTTAAAATCTGTTGGAATATGCTGCAGATTTTCTACATTCAATTCCTCTGCAGAAAATCTGCAGCAGATTCACTACAGCCAATACAATTGTGCGAGATTTGTTCTTTGCGAGACGCACAAATCTCACATGCATATAAACCCCACAGATGCTAGGTGTATTTGCTTGAAAAAAAGCCTCGCATCCACGTAAATCGCACGTTCACGAGTGTGATATCAGGCTGAGTTTCACGGCCTGATGTCGCGTTCGCCCATGTGTAGGATGCTGTCACATCCAGGAATTTTACCTTATGGTCAATGAGGCCAGCAGCAGTAGCAGGGGCCCCATTGACATACAGAGAAGATTGCGATCCTCTGCCACAGCTGTGACATCTGTGGCTGAGGATTTTTTCATCTCCACGGGGAGTCCCCTTGTCACTGAACACCGTGACAGCACCGTCACAGTGTTCAGTGACGAGGGGACTCCCCACGGGGATGAAGAATTCCCCTGCCACAGCTGTCACAGCTGTGGCTCAGGAGCGCAATGTTCTCCCATTGCTTTAAATGGGGCTGGCGCTTCTGTAGCCCCATTAAAAGCAATGGGCTGCTGGCAACCCTTGCAGTGATTTTTGGGGAAGGGCTTTAAATATAAGCTCTTCCCTGAAAATCATCCCTAGATGTTATGTGTAAATATATATATATATATATACCTTTCTGCCGCTGCCAGGGCTCAGGCACGTCATTCAATGGCTGGGCACTGCCTCTGATTGGTCAAAGCGCTCAGCCGGCTTAAATCCCTGCCTGCTGAAAGAACTTCAGAGCAGTTCAGGAGGACAAGGTGCTAGACGCGCCTGAGCCCCGGCAGCGGCGGAGAGGTGAGTATATATTTATATATTTTTTTTACACATTCTAAGGATGATTTTCAGGTCAAGACCTTTTATTTAAAGCCCTTCCCCGAAAATCACTGCAAGGGTTTCCGGCAGCTCATTGCTTTCAATGGGGCTGCAGAAGCGCCAGCCCCATTGAAAGAAATGGGAGAACATCGCGCTCCGGCAGCAGCGGTGGCCCCATTGACAACATATAGAGAAGATCGTGATCCTCTGACACAGCTGTGACAGCTGTGGCAGAGGAATTCTTCATCCCCGTGGGGAGTCCCCTTGTCACTGAACACTGCTGTCACAGTATTCAGTGATGAGGGGACTCCCCGCAGAGATGAAGAAATCCTCGGCCACAGCTGTCACAGCTGTGTCAGGGGATAACGATCTTCTCTGTATGTTGTTAATGGGGCCGCCGCTGCTGCCGCCGGCCCTATTGACCACATCCAAAGAATCCTAATGCCACAGTTAGTTGTGTTTTGCAATTCGCTGTCCTATTTTTTGCATGTAAAAAATCGGACATGTGATCGCTGCCATTGAAAAGCATTGGTTCTAATAGATGCGAATCGCAAACACAAAAAACATGCACAGAAAAAAACGCCTGTCTGACTGAGCCGTAAGAGTGAATTTGCCATAAGGCCACTTTCAGATGAACATATATTAGATCAGTGTTTTTTCTGTGTTTTGTGGAGCTAATATAAGTATATCCATCTATTCACATGGCCGTGTTTTCACGGATGTTTTCTAAAAACACAGCCTGAGGGCTTTTTCACACTCCCATGGGCACACCTACACTCAGCAGTATGGAATGTAGCCGCTTCTGAACGAGGGAGATTTCTTCTCCTTTGCTGGCAATTTAAACTTTGCGCCAGAGCACAGAAGTTTGAAAAAAGAGGCGGGAAGATAGCAGCTGCCCAAGCTTCCCAGTATGATGTATTCACTACCTGCGGGAAAGATAGGGCAGGTCCTATCTTTTTCTAGCTGTACGAATCACAACCGGGAAAAGAGCTGGTGAAAACGAAACCATTGGAATCCCATAGACATCAGTGGTTTCGTTTTGTGCCGTTATACTGCCATGATTATCACAGTACTATAAGGGGACAAAACCACGCTTGTCTGAATCCGCCCTGACCTATTTTTCCCATATTTGCCTCTGTATTGCTATTGGGTAAATACGGATTAGTAGAAAATATATAAATAAAATATATAAATCTAATACTATTGAAATACTGATGACATACAATTGGAATGTCATCTGTAACATGTCCGTATTACGGATCCATATTACGGACGTGTTATAATACCTTCGTCTGAAAAGGGAGAGATCTGCAGCACAAATGGCTGAACTTTGAAGGGAAGAACTGTACTAAGTGTCGATACATGAGAAATAAAAAAATCTCCGAAAGCGGCCATATGCTTACTAATGTACTAATACAAAAGGGCAGGTAAAAAACTACATCCCTGAACATACAGACAGTCAAACAGGTGCAAGATACTGATGAACAACCACTCACACACCTTCCTTAGGGCTTCTACCCACTAGGGTTTTTGTTAACGCTGCGATACCGCAGCGTTTTTTTCAATGGGACTTTCTAATGTTAAAATCGCATTGCGATTTTTGTGCAATGCGATTTTAACATTAGAAAGTCCCATTGAAAAAAACTCAGCGATATTGCAGCGTTAAAAAAAACACCAGTGGGTAGAAGCCCTTACATTAAGAAGGTGTCCGCTTAGTCTTATTCTTGCAAAAGCCTGTATACGTGTGAGTCACTAACATCAATCAAAATCACAGAAAAGGGAAATATAAGTAGACAAAAAAATCACTGAAAGCAGCCATATAATTACTGATATACTAATACAAGAGGGCAGCTATAGTGTAGCGCTCTCAAGGAAATGAGGACCCTTGATGGGGGCTTGTGAGCTTGTGCATTTTGGCCATAATATTAGCCAATATCTCGTATTTATCAGTAAGATGCAGTGCAACTTTGAACGCTGGGGAAGCCCAGGGTGCCAGCACTGGTGTGGTTCACCTTTGTTGTGCAGGGCACCCTGCTGGATTAAAATATGGCGTCATTTATAGGTTGTAAGCCTGCATGGTGCACTGCATATACCATGTGGTATAACATCCTGCATATACCCTTTCTTGTACAAGAATAGTACTAAGCAGTTCTCAATACAAGGAAAGTTTGTAAGTGGTTATTCATCGGTACCTTGTACCTGTACAATGGTTCCTCCATATAGCAGTTTGGCTATCTGCCTGTTGAGGGATGTGGTGCTTTTACATGAGATACTAAGAGCAATTGGAAGTTGTATTTTTCATTAGAGGTAAATTTTGACGATACTTAATATATCCCCATAATATATACCCCAATATTCATGCCCCATATATTGTAATTGCGGGAAGCTGAGGTCTGGAATGCTGTTGTTTGTAAGGTCATCACACTATAGAGTTGATTTAGCTTATAACTGAATGGAATAATGTGATCATTTGGGGTTTTCTTTTTCAAATGGATCATTGAGACAAGCACTTTTTAAATAGACATTGGCCATAACTTATCTCTGCACCGGCTGAAACTCTGACCCACCCACCAATTGGCTCATCCATGAGTTTTTGGTTCCAGAAAACCCATCTAATCATATGCTGCTTTTCTGACAGCATTATACCAGCTTTGTATCTAGTGATATTCACTCTTTTAAGTTTCCACGGAACACAATACCTTGCTAGCAGTTTGACGTTTGCATGTTACCAGGCAAGAAACCCATTTTATGAGCAACAATTGTACATGACGCACAAGCAATAACACTCTCAGAAATTCTGAAACATCAGAGATGACAGGAATCCCCTGAGCATCTGCCTCCTCTGCAAACTTCCATTTAGAGTACAGTAGCGGAGTCCCTCCAGACTGTACACAGCACTGACATGTCACTTTTTTGAGCACATTCTGTAATAAGTCTGTCCAGTAACCCCATAAAGTCCTGACTTGTACAATATGTCAGATGCATTATCTATGGAAACTCTGACCTTCCGGTGGAAAACAAAACAGTAGCAATCCTAGAGTCACCCTGTCAACTTTGTAAGAAACCAATTCAGCTGATTCTTAGCTAGATCTGTTTGTGGGAAGTTGGATAAAAACTAATATGGTCACCATTAGAGTCTTTCTAGACTTCCAAATGGTAAACCAGGCTTAAGGCCCTTTTACACGGTACGATTATCGTTCAAAAAAACGTTTAAATGAGCAAAAATGAACGATAATAATCATTCAGTGTAAACACAGCCAACGATAAATCGTTCATTGTTTATTTTATGCATTCAGGCATTAAAATCTTTGTTGGCTCGTTCACTAATCGTTCAGTTTAAATAACAATCGTTCAGTCGTTCTCAGTCCCCTATACAGCAAATGTGAATGACTGAACGATTTTTCGTATGAACAAAAAAAAAAACCCTATTAGAAACAATGGAATTTTAGTTGCGCAAAAAAAATCATCCTGACCCATGTTTGGTGTGCGAAGCGCAGAAGCCTCAATAGATTTCTATGGAAGACTATGCAAGCCGGCCGACAAAGGAAGATGAATGGATTTCCCAATAGTACGACTGGAGGGATTCCCATGCAGGGGAGATGAAGGGATCCCTCCTGCACATGAAAAAAAGGAAATGTGAATGAACCCATTGAATGCAATGGTTTCTGTTCTCTGTGTACTGCAAACACAAAAGTTTTTGCGTGCGCTAATAAGCCCCTTGTGAAGGA
Organism: Eleutherodactylus coqui; assembly: GCF_035609145.1. Taxonomy (NCBI): domain Eukaryota; kingdom Metazoa; phylum Chordata; class Amphibia; order Anura; family Eleutherodactylidae; genus Eleutherodactylus; species Eleutherodactylus coqui. The sequence continues at coordinate 75,718,702 of NC_089837.1, read as the reverse complement.
GCCTAAGGGCTCTTTTATACAGCTCGATATGAGCTAGATAGCAAGTGCTGATCAAAGAGATTGGTGCCCCTTTAACCAACTTTCAAACTTTATAGGGGACGAACGATCATTAATACAATCGTTTGTGCCCATACAGTTTCATTGCTGTCAGCAGCACAGCTTCCTTTTACATGGGGTAATATGCTGCTGACAATTATAATTTTTAGCTTCAAAAGATTTTTATTTAAACTAATATTGAGCTGGAATATGGTTTTCTCCAGCAGGTTTCGGGGTATTTTGTAGCTTCCAAATTGTATAGTGTGCACACATCATCGACCAGATCAGACACAAGTTATTAGTCTCATATCCAAAATGGCTCTGTGGGCAGGAACGTTCAAACAGCCTCTTTTATTACAAGACATAACACCTGCCCTTTAATGGGGGTGCAACAGATTACATCAGTAACATATAGGATTCTCATTTGTCGGATCATATAGAATCCCCCGCCTCCCTCTCTCCCCACCTCTCTCAAGTAGGAGCCTTTGTCTTAACATGTGGCCAAACCTAAAACTGAAAGTAAGTATCTCTTTGTTGAAGAAGATTCTGTGTGGGGGGATGGGGAAGGACTGGGAAAACACTCAAGATAAACACAAGCAATAACATATAACACTGTGATTTAACTCTTTCCTTATGCAGCAGAGTTCCACATTAGGCTGAAGTCATTACAATAGCATAATACATTTGGTTTATACAAATCAATAGACATTTTACACTGACTAATCATCATGCCTATCACAATATAAGTAATATAAGAAACATGAATGCATGAAAACATCAAATAAGTAGTAATAAAATAAATTGTGTAACTTATCATATGGTCTTTTGCTTCATAACAATTTAGTCTAATTTTCATATAGACTTAGAGGGAGTAATTCTGGTGTTAACATATGCCACCTCTCCGTATATCCCTCTCAAATGTGAATATGCCTGAGGCCCGTTGCTTAAGTAGCATCCATTTCAAGCATAAATTAAAGTAAGAACGAAATAACAAAGTTATTAATATAGCGGGGTACCTCGGAACGGGGAAGATGAAGAGTAGAGAAGCAGAAAAGAAAGACGGAAAGAAGGAGAAGAAAGACAAGAAGAAGCAGCTCTGAAGATGTGGACCGCAAATCATGAACAGGGATAAACTATTGGGTGCTTAAATAGATGTATAGAGTATCCCCTCTCACTGTACAATCCCCCTTGCTAGGAAGCTAGAGAAAGATGGTGATGCGCGAAAGGCTGTCCCAGAAAACTATGATTTTTGGTATCGAATAAAAGATACGATCACCCACTCTCTGCCACATCGGTTTAGGCCCTAACACACTACACTGGATTTCCAGCCGGTACTCCGCTCCTTCAGCTTCAGTTAAAGTAAATGGCCAATATTCTTCACCATTCACAATAGTAATTGGCACAAGTCAGGGATGTCCCCTGTCACCTTTCCTTTTCGTCTTATGTTTGTAACCCCTCCTAGGACATATCTGTGCTAATCCGGACATTGGAAGTGTCCAAATAAGCCGGTCCACATAGAAAATAGCTTCTTACACAAATGACTTACTTTTTTTTTTCTCTTCAGTCCTCGTATTTCACTACCAAACTTACTAAACAAACTCCGCCGGTATGCCTCACTTTAAACTCAAAAATCTGCAGCGTTAAACATATCCCTACCTCAAGTCCTGGTTGAAGAACTAAGGGATTATTTCTCTAACCACAGACACCTCGGACCTCTACGCAGCTAACTTTTCCCTCTTCTAACCAAACTCAGGTCGGACTTAAACTCATGGTTTAAGGGTCTTTTCTCATGGTTCGGCAGATGTGGGGTCTTCAAAATGAACATTCTCCCAAGAATTCTGTATGTCTTCCAAGCCCTACCCATTCACATCCCCAGACAATTTTTCAATCACATATTGTCTCTCCTCACCAAATTCATTTGGGCAGACAAACCGACTCGCATAGCTCGTAATAACCTCACCGGCCCCAAAGCTGAAGGCGGAATTGGCTTACCTGACTTCACTACTTACTATTAAGCCTTGCACTTACTACGAAGGATTGACTGACACAGACACGACAAACTAAAAAAATGGGTCTCCCTTGAGCAAGTATCCCAATAGGTGCCTCTAACAGCTGTACCTTGGCTTAATGAAGATACACTCATAGAAGCGAAAGCCCACCCAACGATTGGTTCAACACTGAAGGTTATCGCTCGGGTCTTCCCCAAACTAGATGTTTCTCCCACACCCTCACCCATGTTCCCTATCCTGGGTAACCTGGCCTTCCCACCTGGCTTGGAGAACAAAGCATTCTGCCAATGGCTCAATAGCAACAGATCCAGAGCACATCATTTCCTTCGGGAGAAATGTTGGCTCTCAGCTGACATATTGGCAGGAATAACTGACCCGACTTGCCTGTCCCCCTGGCACATCTTCCAACTCTGACACTTCCTTATATCCCTACCTTACTCGTCAGAGTTTGCACGATCAAAAACGCATTTCGAATATCTCTACAGTGCCGAGGGCCCCTCCCGACACAACACCCTCTCACGTATCTACCAAATTTTGATCTCCCAGTGCGAAGCACCAGAACCCATCTACATTCAGAGCTGGGAGAAAGACCTGTTACGGCCATTCACATTAGAACAGAAACATAAAATATACAGCCTCACTCACACATCTTCCATCTGTAGTAGGTTTCAGGAAACAGGTTTCAAGCTCCTTTCCCGATGGTACAGGGTGCCCTCCCGCTTACATAAAATTATACCCTGCATATCTCCACTATGCTGGAGATGTGGGCTGGAGCAGGGTACCTTACTCCATATATTCTGGGAGTGGCAGGTTTCTGGTTGGAAGTCTGGCGTATTACATCTAAATTTACTGATTTTGTCCTCCCCAACTCACCTGCATTCTTTCTGCTGCATCTCAGTGATATTCCAATTTCTGTTCACAAGCGCTCTGTGGTGCGCCATCTAGTCAACGCAGTAAGAAGTTGTAATTCAAAATTATGGCTTCAAACCTTCCCACCCACTATTTCGTTGTGGTTCAACACAATCCAGGAGATAATGGAGATGGAGGATCTCACTGCATGTATTAAAGAAACACAGGCAAAATTCTCCAAAACATGGCATTATTGGATGGAATTCCAAAACTCTGCAGAATTTAGAACCCTGTTCAACCGCTAACTCTGATACAATTCAACTTATCTTTCCATCCAATTTATTATAAGATTGTATGTTTTCCTTTTTTTTTCTCTCTCTCTCTCCCCTTCCCTCCTTCCTGGTCTTTTCCCTTTTCCCATACTACCATTCCCCTTTTTCCACATTAACTTTAAGGTTCTTGACTGTTTATATATGGTTGGGCATAACAGCAGTACACGTAAATACGTAGATTTATTACAACAGCGCTTTGCCGCACTAGACCTCCATGTGTACATACAGAGCACTCAACTTTGTTTAAATTCCGGTTATAAGAATTAAAAAAAAAAAAAAAAGATGCGATCACCCGACTGACGTGCGCCTTCAGATGGCCAGATGATCATGTGAATGAACGTAGGGAAGAACGTTCATTCACCATCATCTGTATGCGTTAAAGGCCCTCACAGCAAAGCCTATTCTGAGGTACACAGAGTCCCTCTATCTCTGTAATAGGGTGGCTTCACACAAGCGTGTTTTTGTGCGTACATAAGTGCGCACCTATGTACATGCAAAAACACGCGTGAATGCAGGTCCGCGTAATGTTTTCAATGGAGCGGCAGCTGCTGCCGGCGGCTCCATTGAAAACAATGGTATGCCGGCACCCCTGCATTCCTTTTTAGGGAGGGCTTTACATATTAGCCCTTCGCTGATTAATAAAAATTCTAGTGTAAAAAAAAAAAATATATATATATATATATATACATATGCTTACCTGTCCGCCGCTGCCGTGACCCCCCGCTGGCATGAAGAACACATCTGCCGCATGCGGCAGATGTTTCTTTCATCCCTGCTAGTATAAAGAATTCCCTGCTGCTACATCTGCCACATCTGTGACAGATGGAGCAGAGAAATTCTTCAATTCTCTACCGCAGCTGTCACACATGTCAGCTGCGGTAGAGGATTCTGCTGGCACCTGTCAATTGATTTCAGGGAAGGGCTTCATGGTGCACGCATGTCCTATCTTTGCAGGCACACGCCTGTAAAGCATGGACATGTGCAAACACCATAGGGAATGCATTGGGGCTAATAGACGCATGTTTTTGTGCGGGCGTATGCTCGCACAAAATACATGCTCAGTCTGAAGCCACCCTCAGGGTTTAAATAGATGGGCATGTTTTAGTCCCGTTATGCAGCAGCAAAAATCACGGCTGCCTTACGGAACGAAACTAAACTATTGATTTCAATGATTTCGTTTCCACTATCAGAATGCTTGTATGTTAATTCTATGCACAAGAAAAGATAAGACTTTCCCTATCTTTCTCGCCCGTAGTATTAACTATATGTAAGAAAGATAGGGCAAGTCCTATCTTCCCGTTTTTATTTTTTTCAAACTTGAATAGTCCTAAAAAAAACCTGGTTCATGTACTACTACTCTCTGTACTGGCCAGCATTTTAGTGCATGCGCCCATCTGTTTATGCCCTTATGAGGTAATAGACCCTCTGTTGGTTGCTGAATGGTGCCACCTTAGGCTAACTTCACACAGGCGACCATTCAAAAGAATAGGGTTCATATTTGTGCGAGATTTGTGCATCTCGCAATGCAAAAATCTCACGTGAGTTTCTTGCCCATATGAAGCTGGCCTTAGGCTGATTTCACACATTGCAGCTGTAGCACATCCATGATGCATTTTCTATCATGGTTTTTTGAAATCACAGCAAAGGCCAGCAGCTTTTTGCTATTTCGGAATATCACAATAAAAAACGCGTCGCAACCGCAATGTTTGAATACAGCCTTATGACTCCTTATTACTGAAGTATTCTCCCATAGACGTAATGGCCAAATGCAGGGAAGTCTTTGCAGATTTTATAGTTTCTTGATAAATTAATCTATCAACTGCAGTAAAACAACAAGTGGCACTCATATTATAATGATGCAAATTTAAGTCATGCAGTGCTAAAAAAAGAAGCAGAAGGCAGATGGAAGGGAGTACAGTATGAGTGCAGGATCAGACTACACAGGGTTTGTTAGTAGTCTGTAAGCATGGACACACATAGTTCTGCATAGGAGCTGCAGACATAACATGATTTTATGCTATTCTTAATCAAGACTTTTGGGAATTTTTTAATTTTCTTATCCATTGAAGTATTAACAAAAATGTCTGCAAAGATGTTCATACCATATAAGGCTATGACATATAAGTTACAACCGTTTGTACCTCCAATGTGTCTGTAAAAAATATTGGTTATCTGTGATTTTTATAGAAGTTGTCCATAAAAAAAAAATCAGGTTGGCAATCCTGCATTGATCCTCTATACCGCAGATCTTAGTCAATAAAAGCTCGAAACTCAGCTGTCTATTGCCATTACTATCATATTTCATCTGAATACAGCTCTTATTCATGTGATGGAAGCCGGATGTCAAGATCCTGTTAAGACAATCCCTATTCAGTATTCTTTTTTATTAAGGCTTTAAAAGATGGGCGTGTTTTTGTACCGTTATGCGGCTGTGAAAATCAGGGCTACATACCTGTCCGAAACTTGACCAACGTCGCTATCAAGATTCTTGCGCATTAATACTATGTACAAGAAAAGATAGGGCTTGCCCTATCTTTCTTGCACGTAGTTGTCCTTTGTGTGAGAAAGATAGGGCAGGACCTAACTTCCCAACAGTGCAAAGTTTGAATAGTCCAAATTTAAAAAAAGACCCCGATTCATGCACTAATGTGCCTGTGTGTTTTTGTCCTCAGCCAGAGGTGTGAGCAGCTCCAAAGAGTTGATCCCACCTTCAAGTACTCATTGTGGCCATGTATTACATAATGGCACTCGTTATCCACCAGTAATAAAAGCTGATTGCCAGGTTGGTTACATTCTGAAAGTGGGTTATCCAGTCTAGACAACACCTTTAACCTTTTGGAGAAACAAACATTGGTGACACCTGGTGGAACCCATTGACTATAATGGGTTTCGTGAGGTTGCCACCATGTATCTGTCATTCTGCTGAAAATAATAGTTGTACACATTGGCGTAACTATAGGGGATGCAGGAGATGCGGTTGCACCCAGGCTCAGGAGCCTTAGGAGGCCCATAAGACCTCTCTTCTCCATATAGGGAGCCCAGTACTATGAATAAAGCATTATAGTTGGGGCCCTGTTATAGGTTTTGCATTGGGGTCCAGGAGCTGCAAGATAAGAGAAGTTGGGGGCCACCAAGATAAACTTTTGCACCCGGACCCATGAGCCTTTAGCTATGCCCCTGGCTGTACATGCTGCACTATTTTTCCAGCATATATGATGGAATCCCTGGACAGAACCTCCGAACAGTGGTGTGAGCAGAGCCTTATACTGCTGCTCTCTGGTAAAATGTTTACAGAGGGAGGCACACTTTAAAAACCTCCATGACCCTGTTTATTGTTTCGGAGAAGATGTTGAATATTTCATAACATTTTTACATATTTAACACGCAGTTTTGCATCTGATTCATTAGGAATTTTTCAGTGGTGATTAGGTGAAAGTTTAAAGGGAAATTGCATCCAAATATTATACATGGGAGGAATCAGCAATTGCAGACAGAGCACTGATGGTTTCTGTTGATGCAAGCCCCTTTATTGGAAGACATACTTGTAGTTATTAAAGGGGTATTCCAGGCACAAATACTATTGATGACTTATCCGCAGGATAGGCCATCAATAGTTTATTGTCCGAGGTCAGCTGCTCAGCAACCCATCCAATTAGCTGAGCGGGTACATTATGTACTGACCCTAATACTGGCTTTCCCTAATCTCTCATGATCAATGTCCCCTGACACTGGACCTCATGGTCCCAAAACAGCACTAAATTGTCCTTATAGATGACTCTGTCTAAAACACTATCCTTGAGAAAAGGGAGTACTAGGGGAAATTTAATGAGAAATTACATCTTGCTAAGCTGCAGTTAGCAGCATTTAGGGATAAACTTTACAGTGGTCTCATAGGGCATTCACACAATGAACAGGACCTACCCATTGACTTATATGGGAGAGTGTTGCAGGCATGGTTTGTTACCTGTGCAGAGGTCCTTGTGCAAGAAAGGGGAAGTGGTGAGCTGTAACTATCACTGTCACGTACCGGACACAGGAGAGGGAGAGGGGGACGATACCTATCGATCCCACCTCAGTCCTCAATCACTCTAGCGGTATTGTAAGCGTGGAGTCGTTAGAATACAGGCTGATTTGTACCTAGCTTTGTACCTGCATGCATGTGGAACGAAAGCCCAAATCACCGCCTGATCCGTTCCAATGCACTCCAGAGCTCTACAATACCCATACACAGCTGCCACCAGCAATGTTCACGGGCATTGGACCCAATTAGAGATGAGCGAACGTACTCGTCCGAGCTTGATGCTCGGGCGAATATTAGGGTGTTCGGGATGTTCGTTATTCGTAACGAACACCACACGATCTTCGGATGTTCGGGTTACTTTAACTTTCTTCCCTGAGAAATCTTTTCTATATGCGCTCAATGGGGCCGGCGGCAGCAGCGCCAACCCCATTGAGAACATATAGAAGACAAATCCTTCTTCTCTGCCACAGCTGTAACAGCTGTGACAGAGAAGAACGATGTTTGCCCATTGAATTCAATGGAACCGGCAATACAGCCGACTCCACTGAATGCAATGGGCTGCCGGCGATCGCGGGATGAATTGTCGGAAAGGGGTTAAATATATAAGCCCTTTCCTGCAATTCATCCAGAAATGTGTAAAAATAAAAAATATATATATACTCACCTGGTGCCGGCAGATGGAGTTCAGCGCGGCAGGCTGCAGTTCTCCTGAACTGCTCTGAACAGCTGTGAGTAGTATTCAGCAGCCGGGGATTTAAAATCCCCGCCTGCTGAATAAGATGCCTCTGAATGGTCACAGCCTGACCAATCAGAGGCCAGCCCTCACTCACACCCATTCATGAACTCCGTCTGCCGGCACCAGGTGAGTATATATATATTTTTTATTTTTACACATTTCTGGATGAATTGCAGGAAAGGGCTTATATATTTAACCCCTTTCCGACAATTCATCCCGCGATCGCCCGCAGCCCATTGCATTCAGTGGAGTCGGCTGTATTGACGGCTCCATTGAATTCAATGGGCTAACATCGTTCTTCTCTTCCACAGCTGTTACAGCTGTGGCAGAGGAGAACTTGCTGTGTCGTTCCCATCATTTTCTTGAATTGCCAAGATTTTCACACATGAAAACCTTAGCGAGCATCGGCGAAATACAAAAATGTTCCGGTCGCCCATTGACTTCAATGGGGTTCGTTATTCGAAACGAACACCCGAACATCGCGGGAAGTTCGTTTCGAATAACGCGAACCCGAACATTTTGGTGTTCGCTCATCTTTAGACCCAATCTATAAATTATTAACACAATCTTCAGAGTATTATGGTTCGTTGTTAAAACGGACAAGGCTCGAACTGATAAATTGTAGTTTTATTCTAGAAAAAGGTCTAGCAGTGCAATGTATACAGAATGTACAAAGGTACACACAGAAAAAAGGTTGTTACATGGGAGAATAAGGAATACAGTATGAATACACGCTCAGCAGATTTAAAATAAAACAGGAGAAATTAAAAGAAAGTTACCAGATCTTGGGATACACGGCCCAAAGGGGTCTGGGCGGCGGAGAACCAGAACATAGGGAAGTCCATATACAGCAGTATAGCTCCGTGGATCGACAAAATGGGACCTGAGGGGCCCACATTTTAAAGGGTCCCTAGTACACACCTCCTCTCCGCCCCTTCTGAGGTCATACAGAGAATGGAGGGTTGGTCTTGTAGGAGCTCTGAGGAATCATATTTATTTATGTTTGGTCATATCTCGGCGGGAGAGCCTCCGATCGTGAGGATATGCCCGCCATATTTCGGTTTATAATTTTAGCTACGTGTGAGTACCAAACGGACAGGCGCAATCCCAACCAGTGATGGAGTTACGTAATCTGAAAGGGTTCCTGAGCACTTAGCGCACCGCGAGTGGATGCGTTTTGTCCGTCTGGGACACACGATTTTGAAAATCTAAATCATATGCGGCTGGGACCTTCACACGACCAAATGTTCTTATTAAAGATTTCCCCAATATAGATTCTTTCGGCCCCGTCTAGTCTGGAAGAGGAAATTAATACAAGAAGGGTTTTCCTGAACTTAATTAACACCTGCAGGGTCAGCATCCTCATGCTAATAGTGCCCAACACATACAGGTGGAAGAAAGAGAATGGGGGGTTATTTACATCACAGCACAGCTCTTGTTCAGGCAGGTGAGACAAGGCTTTTCCTAGATGCACATATTGACAGGCTGGGGAAAAAGCTGCTAAACCTGTCGCTCCTTTCCACCTATTCAGGGATTAACTAGTGGATAGCAAATGGATTGCTGAATATAAGGCAAGGTACTTAGGACAAAATGGCTGACGGCCTAACAACTGTAGGTCCAAAATCTGATATATCATCACACCTCCCCTTTTTAGAGGGGCCACGGTAGTTGATCTTTACGGATCACTTCCAGAGCCCATCTCTGTCACCTCATCTCGACGGGATAGTCCGTCTGCGTTGCCATGTTCACTTCCCTTTTTGTGCTGGATAGTGAAATCATAGGACTCCAGCGGAGGAGCTTGCCATTTTCTCCGGCCACACGGTTCAACCAGCTGAGCGGATTGTGATCCGTGATTACCGTGAAGTTACGCCCGTACAGATATGGTTGTAACTTCTGGAGGGCCCAGACGATGGCTAAGCATTCCTTCTCGACCGTGGCGTACGCCACCTCTCTAGGCAGGAGCTTACGGCTGAGGTAAAGCACAGGGTGTTCTTCTCCCTGAGCATTGACTTGGCTGAGGACAGCACCAAGACCATAAGCACTGGCATCAGTTTGCACCACAAACCTCCGGGTGAAGTCTGGGGCCTGCAGGACCGGAGAGCTGGACAGAGCAGTCTTTAGGGCTGCAAACGATTGCTCACATTCTGAGGTCCAGTTCACCACCTGAGGTAGATTTTTCTTCGTTAGGTCAGTGAGGGGCTTGGCCAGGGCACTGTAGTTGGGTACAAACTTGCGGTAGTACCCGGCGGTACCCAAGAAGGACATTACCTGCTTCTTGGTTTTGGGGCTGGGCCAAGCTCGGATGGTGTCTACCTTCCCAGGCTCTGGCTTCAGGCTTCCCCCGCCTACACGGTGCCCTAGGTACTGCACCTCTTGCATGCCGATCTGGCACTTTCCAGGCTTGATGGTGAGACCCGCTGCCTGGATCTGCCTGAGCACCTGCGACAGGTGCAACAGGTGTTCCTCCCAAGTAGGGCTGTAGACGGCAATGTCGTCTAAGTAGGCAACGGCATACTCCCCATGTCCTTCAAGCAGCTGATCCACCAAGCGCTGGAAGGTAGCCGGAGCATTTTTCATGCCAAAGGGCATTACCCGGGACTCGTAGAGTCCGAATGGCGTGATAAAAGCCGACCTCTCTTGTGCCTCCCGGGTCATGGGTATCTGCCAATAGCCACGGCTCAAATCCATGATGGTGAGGTACTGGGCACTCGCCAGTTTGTCCAACAGCTCATCGATGCGAGGCATCAGATAAGCGTCGGACACTGTGATCGCATTCAACCTCCTGTAGTCCACACAGAACAGTGTAGTCCGGTCCTTTTTGGGCACCAGGACTACAGGGGAGGCCCATGCGCTCTGGGACTTCTGAATGACGCCCAGGTATAGCATCTCATCAATCTCCCGCTTCATATCCGCCTGCACTTCTAGGGATACCCGGTAGGCGGACTGCCGCACAGGGGAGTGGTTCCCAGTGTCCACATGGTGGACTGCCAACTGGGTCCTCCCTGGTTTCCCTGTGAAGGTGGGTAGGAAAGGGGACAGGGCCTTCCGCAGTTGGGACTGCTGGTCCCTCGACAGCTGCGGATTGAACGTCGCATCTTCAATGGATCCACCGGCCTGGGCCGTGGCCAGCAGATATATCAAGATCTCTGGTTCGCCATCTTCAGGTACACTGCATACTGGTAGGACGCAGGCCTCCCGTTCATGATGAGCTTTCATCATGTTGACGTGGAAGACTCTCTGCTTCCTGCGGGCGTGGTCGATTGTGACCACGTAGTTCACAGGGTTGAGCCGCTGGTGCACGATATATGGGCCTTCCCAAGCAGCTTGAAGCTTGTTTTGGGTCAGTGGGACTAGGACCCACACCTTCTGACCCACCTGGTATTCTCTTTCTCTGGCATTCCGATCATACCATTGCTTCTGATTTGCTTGGGCCTGCTCCATATTCTCACGCACGAGCTGCGTCAATGCCTGCATCTTGTCGCGCAGCGCATGACATAGTCGACAATGGACACACTAGAGGTGGGTACTTCTCCTTCCCAGGCTTCTCTTACTAGATTCAGGGGTCCCCGTACCCGCCTCCCATACAGGAGCTCAAAGGGTGAGAAACCCGTTGAGGCCTGAGGTACCTCTCTGTAGGCGAATAGCAGGTGTGGGAGGTAACGCTCCCAGTCGCGTCCGTGTGATTCGACCAACATCTTCAACATCTGTTTCAAGGTGCCATTGAACCGCTCACACAGACCATTAGTCTGAGGGTGGTAAGGGCTGGCTACTAGATGTTGCACCTGCATCCTCGTACAGAGGCACCGCATGAGGCTAGACATGAACTGGGGCCCCTGATCCGTAAGCATCTCCCGGGGAAATCCTACACGTGAAAATATTGCTATTAAGGCGTCGGCCACCTTCTCGGCCCGTATGGAGGACAAGGCCATGGCCTCAGGGTATCGGGTGGCGTAGTCAACCACAGTCAGGATGAAGCGTTTCCCAGAGCTGCTGGGAAGGGCCAGGGGCCCAATCAGATCCACAGCGACCCTCTGGAAAGGCTCGTCGATGACTGGCAGAGGGACTAAGGGTGCCTTGGGGCTAGGCCCCGACTTCCCTACCCTCTGACATGTCTCACATGACCGACAGTAGTTGGCTACGTCAGTACCCATCTTTGGCCAGTAGTAAAGGTGGGCTAGCCGTGCTTTTGTCTTACCAACCCCTAGGTGTCCAGCCAGTGGTATTTCGTGGGCAATACGCAGCAACTCTGCCCTAAACTGGTAGGGCACGATAAGTTGCTTTTCTCTCAGCCACTCCTGCTGGGAGTTGCGCGGGAGGGTCTCCCTGTACAATCTCCCTTGGTCCCAAAAGACCCTCTCTGTGTCCGACTCGCAGGGGAGTTTCTCGGCAAGGTCCCTCAATGCCCCCAGGGTGGAGTCGTCACGCAGAGCAGCCTGGAACTCCTGGCTTGGTATAGCCAGAAGTGACGCTGCTGTTGTTGCCCTAGTGGGCCCCTCTGGGGCCGGCATGGGGCTGTCTTCTGTCCTGCTGAACGGGGAGGCCGAGAGTCCGGAAGGCAGTGGAGTCCCTGCGTTCCGGGCGCTCTGACTACGGGTGACAGCAAATATGCCAGCCGGGTCCTGGGGGGTGACACCCCCTGTCCTTCCTGACTGGCACACCTCTGTACCAGGGTGGATCTCGATCCTGCTACTACCTGTGGTACTGCACCCGGAGGTGGGAACCACAGGCCTCGCAGGGACGGTACCCACAATGGCATCACATGCTTCTCTAGAGTTGGCACTCATTGTTACAGGTATTGGGGGGTCCTCAGTGACATCACAAGGGAGTGTGACATCACTGATTCCCGCCGCATTACAGATATATGCATTCATATCAACATTGCATGGTAACATCCCAGTGAGCTCGAGGGGGGTGCATACTGTGTCAGAAATGACGTTGCTACACCCGACTGGCGCATCACTGGTCCCCACAAGTTTATGTGTTATGGCATCAGCATTATCCACAGTATCATTGCAAGGGAGGCTAGAGCTTGAGGGGTCTCGTGGCACGTACTGAGCCGTCACTTCCCCAAGGTCCGTCCCCAATAAACCATTGACAGGGATGTTCTTTGACACCCCAACTTCCTTTATTCCCCTCCCCGCACCCCAATCAAGATACACCCGTGCCATTGGAAAAGTAGGGTGAGTGTCCCCAATTCCCATCACAGTCATAGTCTTTCCGGGGATTATGTCCGAGGGGGACACCAGTTCAGGGCGGATGATGGTCACCTCAGCACCCATGTCCAGCAAACCCAGTGTCACGTTCTCACCTACAGTGACTGATTGCAGGGGCTTGCTGCTTTTCCCAGGATGCCCGCCTGCGAAAAACACAGCTGGAGTAGTCGTGGGGGCCCTTTTGGAAGCAGCCCCCCTTCTCTTGTCAGGGCAGTGGATACTGACATGGCCAAGGTTACCGCAGGAAAAACATCTACGGGGGTCAACCGGAGGCCTGGAGGAGGGAGAGGGGGCAGACCCCCCTGATGAGTTAGGAACATGGGGGTGGGGTTTTTCAGAGTGACTGTTCTGCTTACCCCCTCTCCAGCTGGCTCCGCGAGACTTCCGCAGGTCCGGCTTCCGGTTGGCGACATAATTGTCGGCAATCTTGGCTGCTTGGTCCAAATCCTTGGGATCACGGTCCTTGACAAACTGTTGCACCTCTTCCGGGCAGACCTTGAGAAACTGTTCCCTCTGTATCAGGTCAGACAGGTCGTCGTAGGTGGTAATGGATAGCCCTCGGGTCCATTGTTGGAAGGCAGTACGCAGGCCATTTGCCAGGTTGCGGTAGGCATCTGTTGGTTCACGATGCAGGGCACGGAACTTCTGCCGGTACGCCTCGGGAGTGATGTTGTATTTGCGGGTCAGGGCGGCCTTGATTGTCTTATAGTCATTATCCTGATCGTCGGGGAGAGCTACAAATACCTCCAGGGCCTTGCCCGTAAGTTTTGGGATTAAGTACTCTGCCCATTGTTCAGGAGGTAGTTGGTACCGGCGACACTTCTTCTCAAATCCACTCAAGAAAATGTCCAGGTCCCCGTCCGGGGCTAGGACAGGGAAGTGTTTCTCTGGGTGTCGCTCGGTCTCACATGTCGGCGGTGCTGAGTTCTGCGCCTGGATCTCAGCCATCCGCACCTGATGCTCACGCGCTGCACGACTTTCTGCAGCTGCAGCGGCAGTCTTGTTCATCTCAATGAGAAGCTGTAGTCGTAGGGCAGGATCCTCTGTGCCCAAATGTCGCAGGGCCCTCTGCATTGACAAGTCCAAGTCAGAGTCCACCTGCAGGCCTGCACTGCCTGCATCTCCTCGACCTTGACCCATAGGCTGTTCTCCTGCAGAGTCATCCATCCCGAGCTCGGGGTTCACGTTAGGTTGGTGCTGGACCTCGTCTTCCTGGAGCACCTTGGTTGCCTGCCCCTTTAACTGAGCGGCCCTCCTGGTTGCCATACCCGCAGGTGTTGGCTTGCCAAATAAAAGATAGAATAGAAAACAAGAGGGGGGGGGGGGGGGACTGTCTGAGGGTACACACAGTATAACCTTACTCCCAAACAAAAAAGTTATATATTAGCACTGAGTCAAGCCTTGTAAAAGTTTTGCGGCAATCTTCGCCAAGAGTCCGCTAGCTTTTTTCGTACGAGGATTAATTGCTTAATTCTGGCACGAACGTTTTAAAGATTCCAGTGCTGCCACCAATGGTCACGGGCATTGGACCCAATCTATAAATTATTAACACAATCTTCGGAGTATTATGGTTCGTTGTTAAAACGGACAAGGCTCGAACTGATAAATTGTAGTTTTATTCTAGAAAAAGGTCTAGCAGTGCAATATATACAGAATGTACAAAGGTACACACAGAAAAAAGGTTGTTACATGGGAGAATAAGGAATACAGTATGAATACACGCTCAGCAGATTTAAAATAAAACAGGAGAAATTAAAAGAAAGTTACCAGATCTTGGGATACACGGCCCAAAGGGGTCTGGGCGGCGGAGAGCCAGAACATAGGGAAGTCCATATACAGCAGTATAGCTCCGTGGATCGACAAAATGGGACCTGAGGGGCCCACATTTTAAAGGGTCCCTAGTACACACCTCCTCTCCGCCCCTTCTGAGGTCATACAGAGAATGGAGGGTTGGTCTTGCAGGAGCTCTGAGGAATCATATTTATTTATGTTTGGTCATATCTCGGCGGGAGAGCCTCCGATCGTGAGGATATGCCCGCCATATTTCGGTTTATAATTTTAGCTACGTGTGAGTACCAAACGGACAGGCGCAATCCCAACCAGTGATGGAGTTACGTAATCTGAAAGGGTTCCTGAGCACTTAGCGCACCGCGAGTGGATGCGTTTTGTCCGTCTGGGACACACGATTTTGAAAATCTAAATCATATGCGGCTGGGACCTTCACACGACCAAATGTTCTTATTAAAGATTTCCCCAATATGGATTCTTTCGGCCCCGTCTAGTCTGGAAGAGGAAATTAATACAAGAAGGGTTTTCCTGAACTTAATTAACACCTGCAGGGTCAGCATCCTCATGCTAATAGTGCCCAACACATACAGGTGGAAGAAAGAGAATGGGGGGTTATTTACATCACAGCACAGCTCTTGTCCAGGCAGGTGAGACAAGGCTTTTCCTAGATGCACATATTGACAGGCTGGGGAAAAAGCTGCTAAACCTGTCGCTCCTTTCCACCTATTCAGGGATTAACTAGTGGATAGCAAATGGATTGCTGAATATAAGGCAAGGTACTTAGGACAAAATGGCTGACGGCCTAACAACTGTAGGTCCAAAATCTGATATATCATCACAATCACCTATTGTGAATTATGGTGTTACGATCAGCAAGAGAAATCCTGCTGCATCGCTATTCCCTGCTATGCAACTGCTCCCATAGCTGACCTGTTGGAAGGGATCAGCTGCCACACTGCTCAGCCTTGTAACAAGTTACCTACTTCTAGTCTATTGTCTAGTCTTGTCTTGCCTAGTTTGTCCAATCAGTTTATCTTACTTCTTAGTTTGCTAGTCCAGTCTGTTTCCTAGTTGTGGTTTGTCTAATCCTTTCTTGTTTGTTTGTCTGCCCTGTGTTATTCTAGCATTTGCTTCTTTAGCCACCTGTCTGAGTCCTAGTGCCCTCTTGCTCTCATGTTTAGTGTTTTAGACAGGCTCACTCACAGGAATAACTTAGAGCTGTTTATGGACAGTGGGGTCTGGTGCAAAGAAAAACTCTGTTTAATTATATTTAATAGATAATCCAGAGAGGTAGGAGCATAAGTGGTGCAAAAATGTAATGTCCTTTGTGTTCCTCCAATGAACAACGCAATTTTTCGACCTGTGTGGTCTTTGTCAAACGTTGCGTTGTTCAATGGAGGAATAAAAAGGATATTACATTTGTGCACCACTTATGCTGCCACCTCTCTGGATTATTTATGGAATTGCTATTTTGGAAGCATTGGCTCTGGCTTCCTGTTGGTTTGGCATGCATGTTTTGAGCCCCAGCCATTCAGGCTAATGTGAATTGTGTGCTGCTGACTACAGTGGAAACTGTTTAATTATATTCATCCTCATCATCTCATTAGTATCACCCTCAGCTCCTGTCATCTGATGGCAGTTACATTTGTGTTTTCACTGTGTTGATACATACTTTATACTTGCAACGTACAATTGTTGTGCTATTCAGCTCTTCTGTAATTCTTAGGGGTATCCGAGTACTTAGGGGCACTTTTAGCTCCCAAGGAAAGTTGGCTGCTAAAGGTGACTACCCACTACAGTTTTTTTTTTCACTACAAAATTCGCAGCGTTTTTTTTTTCTGCAGGGGTCTATGGGACTTGTAATGTTAAAATCGCGATCGCGCAAAATCGCAATTTACCGTGAAATCGCTGTGAAAAAAAACTGTAGTGGGTAGTCACCCTAAAAGTGAAGCTGGGTTCTCCTGTTCAGCATCTAGCCAGGATAGTTACAGATAGATCCTATACTATCTATACATAGGTGTTACCTTTCATTGTAATCCTGCCTGTGATGATAATGAGATGACTACTGAAAAGTTTTCTCTACAGAACAGGAAGTGTCAGACTATTATTAGGCTTAGTGATCACTATGAAAACTGCAACATTTTAGGATTTTTTCCATATTGAGATAATGACATTGAAAATTTATAAAAAATCACCAAAAATATTTAAGAATAATTAATTAGATTACACATCCCCTTTAACGTCTGTCCATTTGGGTTTTCTGCTACAAACTTGTCAGGAATCAAGCTTTTCGTAAGTTATCTTAAAGACTATTATTATTCCACACCTAAAAGCTGAGAAATTTGGTGGGCTTAGATGGTTATGTTTATAGACTAGTCAAACAAACATGGTGTGGCAGACTAGTTACAGTTGTTGTATCCACTGTATCATAACTTTAGTCTTATATCATAGGTATGTGTGAAATCTCAACTTACTAGGAAAGCCGTTTATCGAGAAATGCCAGTAACATATTTGTAGCCCTTGTAATGGGTCATGTTGTAAGTTCATGGAAAGTTTAAGTTGAGTCTGCTAACCAAAGCTATTTATACCATAGCAGCACTGCCAAGACAGAGAAGACACATATATTCCCAAAGTACACTTTTTGTAAAAAATAAAATCAAACACTTGGAAGGAGTTGTTGTTTTGTTGCAAAACCCGGCATGCAGTTCCATCTCAGGCAGATATGCAAATGATCAGAGTTGTGACGTTATTAGATGACCAGTCTTGTCACCTGAGGCCCTAAAAGCGGTTCCACTCTTGGCCTATAAAAAGGCTCTCAGAGTCTACATGTGTGTAGTGGACCTCTTTCTCCACTTGTGTAGAGCATGTTGACCACTAGATGCCTCTACCATGCAATCAGAGATTTTGTTCAGTTAGCAGAGTTTTAGAGTGGGAGCATTATTAGACTATAAGAAGCTGGATGGTCGTATTGATGATTTGCCAACTGTGTGCGTCTTTCGGTCCAAGCTGTTAGGAGTTATTAGGACCAGTGGATACATGAGGGAATGCACACAAGGCGACCAGGCTCTGGGCACCCTCGACAGACCTCCGGTAGAAAGGACCATCTGACAAGCACTAGCAGTTCCAACTTTTTTGTTATCCGCCATCCAGAGAGGGGTGGCACCATCATCACAGGCCCCTATGTCTGTCGGAACCATTTTCAGGCACCTGGCTAAAGAGCATTTGGTCTCATGGCGCCTATTAAGTGTACTGCCTTTGACAGCCACCCACCCTAAGCTCTGTTTGCAGTAATGTCATGAACAACAAAAATGGACTGCTACAGAGTGGAACCGGGTTGTCTTCAGCGACGAATCCAGATTTACTTCGGTAACTGACAAAATCTATGTGCATGTCTGGAGAAATAGGGCTGAGGGCCTCCATCCTGCCTTTGCTGTGGAGCAGCAAACTGTCCCCACTGCTGATGTGATGTATCATATCATAGAATCATAGAATGATAGAGTTGGAAGGCACCTCTAAGGTCATCGGGTCTAACCACCATCTCAATCCAAGATTCATTAAATAATCCCAGACAGATGTCTGTCCAACCTCAATGACAGTCGGCCATCTCTAGTAGTGGTACATGGGACAATAACAGCTCAGTGATATGTTTAGGACATTCTGAAGCCACATATGTTACTCTTATGGCAGCTTCCAAGAGGCATTTTCCAGCAGAGTAATGATCGGCAGTACACAACAAGGGTGTCACAGGAATGTCTCCACAACATTGCCACACGTCCATGGCCTGCTCAGTCACTAGATTTATCACCAACAGAACATGCATGGGACCATCTGGGACACAAACTTTGATAGCCTACAAGCTTGTTCAATGTAGAGGCTCAATTATAGCAAATATGGACCGATATGCCACAAGATACCATATGGAACCTGTATGCCTTCATAATCACCTGTACCATATCTTGCATCCAAGCTACAGGCAGCCCAACAGGGTACTAGAGCCTCCCTTCAAGTGTTCAGTTTTCCGCAGTAAATTCCCTTTTAACTCTAATATTGTAATCACTTACTTATATCAACGGTGGTACACGTAATGGGCGCCGTGAGAACAAATGTCCTTTTGCAAAGTGCCTGGAAATGGTTCCAGACACTGGGATTGGTAATTTTAGTGCAACCTGTCTCTGGATGATGGACAATGAAACAGTTGTAGCTGCTTGTGCTTGTCAGACAATCTAAGGATTCTCTCTATTGGTTGTCTGTAGAGGGCATCCTGAGCCCGGTCACCGTGTGTGCATGCCCTTACCCATTCACTGGTCCCAACACTTCCTAACAGTCTGGTCAGAATGGCCAATGTGGCGGGCAATTCATTAATACACCCTCTCTCAAACTCTGTTAACTGAGCAAAGTCTCTTCAATTGTACCGTAGAGGCATGTCTAGTGGTCAACAAGCTCTACAAAAGTGGAAAATGAGGTCACTACACACAAGGAGCCTCTGAGAGCCTTTTAATAAGCCAAGGGTGGAAGCACTTTTAGGGTCTCAGGTGATAAAACTGTTCATCTAGTCACATCCCAACTCTAAGCATTTGTATATCTGCCTGAGATGTAACTGCATGCTGAGTCTTGCAGCAAAATGACAGACAACTTCTTCTAGGTGCTTGATTTTTTTTTGCAAAGATTGTATTAAGGCCTTATTTCCAGCACTATTTGTCAGTGGAAAAATGGTATTTAATTACTGTTTGTCAAGGGCCAGACATATTGTGGAAAGTGTGTCTGGCATTCTGACGACAAAATTGCTCACTTTCTATGTTATCATCAATGTCTCTGTGGACTTTGCTGAAGACGTAGTGAAGTGTCTGCGCGCTTCATAATTTTGTGCACAAAAAAGACGATGGATTCCTGGAGGAAGAAAACCAGGTCAGCGACAGTCATTGTGGTGGTGATGGGGGGTTTTGGTCCCTCTTGCTTAGGGACCCAGTTGCAATTGCGAGCGCTATGACCCCTATAACTAGCTGTGCGATGTGACAGTTTTTTTTTATCAGGTTTGGCACATTTTACTCCAATGTAGTTTAGATCAAGTCTGCTGTTTAAAACGCTGGCAAATAATTCCCGACTCTCGTCCCTGTGTGTACTTGCTCCCGCACTGTTACACAGGAGTGAGTATCGCTGGCTCGCTCAGCAGGGGGCCAGGACAGCTGGAGGAGATTTCTCTCCTCGCTCTCCCCTACCCCTCTCCATTCACTTAACACAGTGGCTGTTCAGTACTGAACGGCTGCTGTTCACACTGAACGATCATCGTTCTGGATTTTATGCAGCATAAACGATGAGCGATGATCTGAACAATGATCGCTCAGTGTAAATAGCAGCACTGAAAGGCTGCTATGTTACGTGAATGGAGAGGGGCGGGGGAGAGCGAGGAGAGAAATCTCCTCCAGCTGCCCCGCTGCGAGTCAACGATACTCGCTCCTGTGCAACATCACGGGAGCGAGTACATGCGGGGATGATTTACAGGCAGCATTTGCCCAACAGTCGTTCCGTGTAAATGGGGCTTAACCTAATAAAAAAGTGAATAAATACTGTCAAGTAGACCCACAGAACAATGTTACCGCCCTTAAATGTTTTTAATTAAAAAAACCAAATAAATTCTCTTCCTTTTGTAATTTGTATTGGCAAATTAAATCTTATATTTGACCTTTACTTGAGAGACCAATTACATTGTTATGTGAGTATATTTACATTAATTGAACAAAGATTACCGGTATATTTTTAAAAAAGGCAACAGACGGAAGATGTCTCAATAGGGGCTTCATGCCAGCAAGGGTAGGTAGACAGATAAGGAAATTTAAGGGTTTTTTTCTAGGCAAATACTGATGATGACCTATCCTTAGGATAGGCCATCCATAGTTGATGTAATCAATTGGGAGCTCAATGCTTCTATCAGGACCAGTGGCTCGTGGGGCCTCCATGCCCGCACCGCCAGTCCTGTCACCCAGGCT
This sequence comes from Eleutherodactylus coqui, assembly GCF_035609145.1. NCBI lineage: Eukaryota > Metazoa > Chordata > Amphibia > Anura > Eleutherodactylidae > Eleutherodactylus > Eleutherodactylus coqui. The sequence goes on along the minus strand of NC_089837.1, from coordinate 75,697,734 downwards.
GCTGCTGTGTGGTGCAGGGAAGCCCTGGTCCTGGTTACCTCCCCCGGCCACCACGTTCCTCCTCGGAGCCGGGTTGCTAGGGATGGGGCGGGTGACGCCCTGCGTCTTCGGCACCATAGCAATCAGGCACGTGTCTCCGCCTGTCCTGCAGATCGGGGGTGAGCTCCTCAGCGCCGCTGTGAGTACTCTGCTGCTGTCAGACTCCCTGCTCAAATCAGCTGCTGGGGCGGGAGCTCTGACAGCATTTAAACTTCTCTGTGTGTTCCTGTCCTTGCCAATGTTAGGTTGTTCTCAGCTGCACTCGCGGCTTTTGGAATTTGCCTGTCTACCAGTATCTACTATTGCTTGAAACGGACTTCGCCTTGCTTGACCCTTTTGTACCGCGTACCCTTCTGTTGCTGACTCGGACCGTCTGAGTCTCCTCTGTGTTCGTAGTCTTAGTGTAGGGTCTGTCGCCCAGTTGTCGCCCTGGGGGTTAGCCCAGGGGGGCAAGTAGGTAGGGACAGGGGTTGCAGGTAGGACTAGGGATTGCCTTCTGCCCGCACCCAGTCCTTGATAGCTTCTACTACACTTCCGGCACTCCTGGCTCCACCACCAGGGTCAGAGGTGGTAGTGTAATAGAAATCTTCTCTCTACAATACTTCCACCTCTAATCCTGATGCTGATGTCACTCCACGCTGCACTGACAGTGGGCCAGGCGATCAGCTGATCTACTGATTGTGAGGATAGGTCATTACTAGTAATTGACTGGTAAACCCATTTAAGGCAGAGGCATTGCTTGTTTCCTCACCTAAATCCTTTTAAAAGGTGTCCATACACTTTAGACTAATGGTGAAAATTAATTATTTCAACCTTAACGAATGTTCATCACTAAACAATGAACCAAGGTTTTTAGCCAACCGATTACACAAACGTCAACTTTTGAAAGGAAGTCAACCACGTTTTAAATTTTCCTCCGATAGTTGGATGAGAGAGTTTTCACTTTTACTCCTTCCACATGTAAAGGTGATCATACACATTAGAGAGAAATAGGTTGATGGGCGAACAAGTGTTGAACAAACAATCACCTAGTAAACGACTATTTTGCAGATGTAGTCATACACATTTTAGTCCACATGGGCCACTATAGCTCTTCAAACTGGCCATATAGGGTCAATGACACTGGCAATGGATGAAAGATCTTTCTGGGAATATTCTTGCAAAGAAGGATTATCCGTAGAAGAAAGATCTTTCTTACGCAGGAGATCTTTTGTTTGACTATGGACTGAAAATTTTAGATACGGCCAACTTCTTTCCAGAGAATTACAGTCTGTCATCCATTCTTAGATTTCACCCAACAAGTGATCATTTTGGTTTAAATCATCCATTTTCATCAACTTCAGTCTAATGTATATGTTCACCTTAACAAAAGACTTTGCTGTCACCTGCCAGGGGAGAAAGAGACGTATGCTGCCCCAAGTAGCACCAATTAACAGCAGCACCTAGCACATAAAAACAAAAAATTCTGAAAAAATATTTTCCTTTTTAATGCAAGAAATTACATTAAGAGTGCCTACCCACTAGTGGTTTTTTCTCTAGCAATGCAAGATAGAGTGCCTCGCAGCGCAGAGAAAACGCTGCAATATCGCTCATTGTTGTCAATGGGACTGGCGGCAGCCCTGTTGAAAACATAGGGAGTACATTGCAGACTTCTGCCACAGCTGTGACAGCTATGGCAGAGGATTCCTTCATCACCACAGGGACCATCAAATCATGGCTGGCTGTAAAAAAAAGTAAATATATATATATATATATATATATACTCACCTAGAAGAGCCGCCCAGCTCTTCTCTCCTGCCCCGGCAGTTGTCTTCTGTGTTTTGGAGGCCGGGGATTGAAAAATCCCTGCCCCCAGAAAGCGCCGGTGTCATTGATGAATGGCTGAGGGCTGACTGTGATTGGGTGAACACTGTGACCAATCACAGGCAACCCTCAGCTGTCATTCAATGGCTGAGGGCTGCCTGTGACTAGCTGAGCGCTCAGCCAATGAGACCGGCGCTTTTTAGAGACGGGGATTTTTCAATCCCCGGCCTCCAGAACACAGAAGACAGGAGGCAGGAGAGAAGAGACGGACGGCTCTTCTAGGTGAGTGTATATATATATATATTTTTTTTTTTACAGCTAGCCATGATTTTCAGGGAAGGGCTTATATTTCAAGCCCTTCTCCGAAAATAATTGCTGCGGAGGTTGCCTGCAACCCACTGCTTTCAATGGGGCTGCAGCAGTGCCAGCCCCATTGAAAGAAATGGGATAGCATCACAGACTTCTGCCACAGTGGGGATGAAGGAAGCCTCTACCATAGCTGTCAAAGCTGTGGCAGAAGTCCGCGATGTATTCCCTATGTTTTCAATGCGGCTAGTGCTGCTGCCACCGGCCCCATTGAAAACAATGAGTGATGTTGCAGATTATTTCTGTGCGCTGCGAAAAAAAACGCAAATGAGTATGAAAGCATTGAAAATTATTGGTTTCATAATCATCGCAAGAAAAGATATGGCTAGTGGGCAGGCACCCTAAAGTAGCAATTAACAGCTTTTTAAGACTTTTGGTGTGTTAATGATTCATAGGACAACCTTTCAGATATTTTATTCAAATATTTAGTAATAATTTGCCAGTAACACCTGGTTTCCTTCAATTGTTTAATCATAAATAATTGACTCATGTATTTGAGTCATCTCACAATCCTGCCTGGCTTCAGGTATGCGTCAGATTTTGTGGTGCCAGCTGGAATCGGATTGTCCTTGTAAACGGTTATGCTTGCTTCCTTTGCCTGAATGTAAAGCTGGCCTGCACATTAGATAGAAGTAGATTGATGAGTGAACAACCATTGAGCAAGCGATCGTCTGGTGAACCACAGTTTTGTAGATGCAGCCATACACATTTTAGTCTACATTGGTTGTCGCCACCGTCTGTCATCGGTTAGCTGAAATGATTGCTAATTGTTACATTTTACCCGACTAACGATTATTTTAGTCGAAATTGTCCATTTTCATCAAAATTAGTATATTGTTTATGAGTACCTTTAGTTCTGATCCATGACTCCTAAAAGGGTAGTCTCATATAGGATATGGCTTTTTTAAAAGACTGGGTTCAGGTCATATGCTTGAAGCGTGCTGCTGAACATATGTATGGCGCAAACATTTGCATCTGTGCTCCTATTGTCCATTGAATTCAATAGTGTATATATTTATTGTTCCTGACTCTCCTTACATCAAAAACATAGTCAACTACTTTTGCTAATACAGTTACACCAACATATAAAGTCTAATTGCGTGTCTATTTAACATATGTATGCATAATGAAGTCTGTAGGTACATCAGTCATACACCTTGGTAATTGCTCCTGACTAGAGGCATCATTTGATGTTCCAATGCAAAATCGGTAACGGAGCTCTTCACCTACCATGTACCATTCTGGTGTCTTCTTATGTGGGCAGAGGGGCATTTGGACCCTCTCAGGAGCAGCTACTATCCCTGCACGCTCTATAGGTATATTTCCCTTATCTATCATATTGGTTCCAGAGATGATAGGCAAGGTGATCAAATCCCCCAAGAAATTGCGGTACTCTGTCAGGAGAGTTGAGTAATGCAAAATCATTATTTTTTCAAAGATGCTCATCATTTGTCCTTTATTTTGGGATATCTCAAGCCAAGAGGAAAAGTAAGGAAGGATACATCTGTATAGACCAACTGCATGATAGGAGTAGAGATGAGCGAGTATACTCGCTAAGGCACATTACTCGAGCGAGTAGTGCCTTAGCCGAGTATCTCGCCGCTCATCTCTAAAGATTCGGGGTGCTATCATTGATTTTAATGGGAGTGAAGCCCTTTATGACACTTCCAGCTCCGACCTTGATGACAACATCCAGCCCCTTTGCATTGACAGCGGACTGGACAATCAGCTCATTGTCGCGGATCACGAATGGCGGGTCCCCAGCAATCAACCCTGGATGACCTATCTTGAGGAGAGCTCATCAATAGTATTTGCCCAGATAACCCCTTTAGGCGTCTCCATACTTGTTTTATATATGCTCACCTTTATGATTCCACTAATATTGAGAGGAACACATGATGGCATTATGTTGTAGTTACTAACAGCATGGTTTCCAAGACACAGAAGAGGTGGGCATTTTAAGAACTGATCCAAGATATTGCAGATTGTAACCTCTGGCCAAAGTAAACATCATTGACTTGAAAATGGATTGGCGTCATACCTGCAGGCTCAACTGCAGCCTTTATATGTGGTTGGAAGAAGAATTTATACTAAACCAATTATAGGATGTCAGCAGATGTACTTGATCATACAGGATTTAGTATCACGCAAAATGGTCTCGTTCCTGTGATATTTACATGTTCAGGTTCTGGTGGAGACATGATCTCTGTGTTAGGCTATGTGCACACCTGTGTTGGAGGCTCCCTGTGAGGTTTCATCAAATGATGGCAAGAATAGAAGCGTATAAAGCGCAATTAGCATATAACACAATTAGCATATAATTCTTTGCCCCTCCTAATTTTTGCTTTTTTTTATAGCGACTGCCCATGAGATATAAAAAGTGTGCTTCAGTTATTGTACGGGTCATTACGTGTTTTTTGTTAAAAAAAACAAAAACAGAAAAATTCACGAAAAATGTGCATTAGTCTACGTACACACGGGCGAGTGTGATATTAGGCAACTCAGTCTGATATCGCATTTGCCAGCATACATTTTCATGACGATGCAAGGCAAAAACATCTCCCATCACTTTAATAAAGTAGCGATTGAAGACAATGGGAGATGCGTTCTGAGGAATGCAAAAAGAAAGGGCATGCAGCAGTGCGGGAAAAAAACATCGCTCATGTATATGACTCTATTTAAAAGAATAGGGTTCATATTTGCGCAAGATTTGTGCATCTTGCAACACACAAATCTCTCATGGGTTTCTCGCCCATGTGAAAACAGCCTAAGGGGTTTAATATGCTTATTTTTTTTTACTTTGATATATTTTGACTTCTTTCTTTCTTTCTTTCTTTCTTTCTTTCTTTCTTTCTTTCTTTCTTTCTTTCTTTCTTTCTTTCTTTCTTTCTTTCTTTCTTTCTTTCTTTCTTTCTTTCTTTCTTTCTTTCTTTCTTTCTTTCTTTCTTTCTTTCTTTCTTTCTTTCTTTCTTTCTTTCTTTCTTTCTTTCTTTCTTTCTTTCTTTCTTTCTTTCTTTCTTTCTTTCTTTCTTTCTTTCTTTCTTTCTTTCTTTCTTTCTTTCTTTCTTTCTTTCCCCTTCTCTATGTCCCTGCCTGAGACTTGGACCTGCGATTGTATGGTTCTACGATTCAACATCTTAAGGACCCATTCAGACGACCGTATATCGGCTGGGTTTTCACGCCGGCCGATATACGGCGTCCCTCTCTGCAGGGGGAGGAGGCTGCCTCCTCTCCACTCCCATGCACTATTTTCAATGAGGAGAGGCAGGCCGGGGGCGAAGCTAATTCCCAGAATTTAGCCCCAACCCCGCCTCCTCTCATTGCAAATAGTGCAGAGGGGTGGAGAGGGGGTGGAGAGGAGGCAGAGAGGGGGCAGGAGCTCAGAGCACTTCTCCCGACTCTTCCAGCCTCCTCCCCCTGCAAAGAGAGACGCCGTATATCGGCAGGGTGTGAAAATCCAGCCGATATACGGTCGTCTGAATGCACCCTTATGTTGGCCACACAAGTTAGGCTCCATTCACATCAGTGTTTCGGCTCCATCAGGCCTCATGTCCACGGGGAAAATCAGGCTCACTACGGATTCTCCATGGAGAATCCGTAGCGGATCTGATTTTCACCGTCGACATGAGGCCTTAGTTATTCTTATTTTAGGTCTCCTGCGGATCCGGACGGCTTCCATAGGCTTCAATAGAAGCCTGCGGGAGCCGTCCCCGCGGGAGACCCGCACGAAAATGGAGCATGTCACGTTTTTTTTCATGCTCCATTTTTTTAAAATTCCCTTTTATTGACCATCCGCGGGTATTTATCTACCCGCGGGTGGTCAATGCATGCCTATGGGATGCGGATCCGCATGCGGGTGATCCGCTGCGGATTTTAAATCCTATTTTGCCCGTGGACATGAGGCCTTAGGGCTTTACATTTCTCTGTTCCATTTTTGGAAACGGAAAAACTGAAGATAGGGCTCCATCATACATGGCCGTATTTGCGCAACCATTTCGCATAGATCTAAATGGGTTCATGCATACACATTTCCCATTTTTGCGCATACAAAAAAATAGGACCTGCGACAATTTTCCTGCGCATTTTTTTTTTTACCAAGGTTCCCATAGATGTCAATGGGAGGTGCGCAAATGCGCAATGCACTGCGCAATTCAGTGAAAAAAAGAACACATCTGGAACTCATTAGGCTTAATAGCCATTTAAATCAGGGTGTGGATGTGTTCTGCGTGCATATGAACATGCAAAGCATACGCAAAACAGTACGGTTAACTACAGCGCTTCAGACTGCACTTTTTGCTTCTGGAAAAAAGAGATTAGTGGCCATCAAATTCACATGGCGCTGCTTATCATTAGGTGAATCAAGGGCTCAGACAGGTTGAGTTCAAGCTGATCAACTCTTGTGTCACAGTTGATAATAGGAAACATGCTGACTAATATGCGATGTGTATGAGCAACTTGGTTCGTTTACTCAGACAGGCAGAAAGCAACTTGAATGTGACACTCTATTACGTTCCATAGAAAAAGATCAAATGGCTGCTGACTCATAACTCATTGACACAAAGTTCAGGAACAACTCTTCAACCAGACATACATGGTCTACTACCTCTTACACATTATTAGTGCCATGAGACTGCTTGTAAAGAAGCTTTCACGCCAGTCACCATTATCTACAAATGTTTTCCTGGCAACTCTGCTTAAAGGGGACCTGTCATGTTAAAAATGCATCCGAATCTGCAGGCAGCATGTAATAGAGGAGCTGAGCAGATTGATATATACTGGGAAAGATTCAGTATAACTTGTCATTATATTCATTAAAATCCCTGTTATCTCTATGGTTAAGAGTCCAGTGGGCGGTCCTACTAAGTGATTGATCGCTATCTCTATATAAAGGCTGTCAATCACTTATTAGGACCGCCTACTGGACTCCTTACAAGAAAGAAAGGGTATTTCAATAAATAAAATGCAATTAAAGGGGTTCCTGGGACTAAGATATTAATAATATAGATCATCCCCACCGCTCACGCCACTGTCACTTCACTGCCTATCAGTGTATGGGACTGAGCTGCCTTCAGGCCATATGACTGATGAACATGACATGTTAGGTCTGAGCACTACAGCTTTTCCAAACAGCTTTTTGGCAGGGGTCCTCAGTGACAGACCCTTACCGATCTGATATCCATTACCTATCTATCCTAAGGATAGGACATCAACAGCTTAATCCCGGAAAACCTCTTTAAGGACTTCTTCACACAACCATATTTGCGCAGGTATTGGTGCACACAAAATCTGTGCACTAAACACCAAAAATAGAACCCATTGATTTCAGTGGGTTCGTTCTCATGCGCTTGTTTTACACACTTTTGGTGCGCATGGAGAAAAAGTAGGACCTGCTCTATTTCCCTGCATCTTTCGCAGCAAAAATCCCATAGAAGTCCATGGGAAGTGCGAAAATACACAAGGGGAAAAGTGTGACACTGCAGAAACTGCTGGGAAAAGAACACATCTGAAGCTCCTTAGGCTTTTAATAGTCAATACAATCCATAGAATGGGCAAGTGAATGGACCCTGTGTGCACAAAAAGTACAGTACTAAGCGCAGACACATGTGCAACACACAGATTATGCACCTATTCAAACTTTGTTCGTGAGTGTTTTTGCGCATTATCTCATGTGATGCTGCCCTAATACTGAATCTCCTCCCACAAAAATATATATGCTGCCCATAGATTACATGCTGCCCATAGATTCTACTTCATTTCCAAGCTGACAGGTTTGATATAAGAAAGATACAGAATTGACATTGTCAACACATTAATTATAGCACATTGAGTAGAAGCAAGACAATTATGTGCATAAGAGAACATATTCCTAAAAAATCCCTATAATGTGATATTCCAGTAGTCTGCAAAGTTACAGTCTGTGTTCTGTCAGAGGTTTCTCCTTAACTTACATGTTAGTGGGCACAGCATGGAGTGAACAGGGAAGTAAGGGCCCATTTAGACGGGATGAATGTCGGGCAAACGATGCCCGACACTCGTCCCCACACATACTAGCTCCTGTGCTTCTGCACAGGCACTAGTATTGTTGGCTCGAAGGAGGGCAGCTGGAGGAGATTTTACTTCTTGCTCTCCTCCATCCCTCTCCATTGACATAACATAGCGGCCATTCAGTACTGAATGGCTGCTATTTACACTGAGCAATCAGTGATCAGCTCATTGTTCAGGATTGTATGCTGCATATATGATGGACGATGAGCTGATCGCTTATCGTTCAGTGTAAATAGCAGCCGTTCAGTATTGAATGGGCGCTATGTTAAGGCAATGGAGAGGGGCAGGGGAGCATGAGGAGAGAACCTCCTGCAGCCTTCCCACTGTGAGCCAGCGATACTAGCTCCCATGCAGGTGCACGAGAGTGAGTATGTGCGGGGACGAGTGTCGGGCATCATTTGCCCGACACTCGTCCCGTCTAAATGGGCCTTAATTATTACTTGCCTGGGGGGCTATGGGAGAAGAGGTAAAGTAAGCTCAAGTAATATATTGTGTCTAGCAATAGGAGCATTACGGCTGACACCGGGCACATTGGGGCTGCCTAAGGCAGTATATTGTACTGTAATTGGTTTTGGGAGGTATTGTGGTTGACAATGGGAGACAATGTGGCTAACATCAGAGGGCATTTTTCCTGACATTAAGTAGCCTTGTGGCTAACACGAGGCCATTATTCTTGATATTGGAGGCATTTTGACTAGCTTTCGGGAACATTATGTCTAGCAGTGTTTGGTGGACCCTCTAGTTGGCACCAGGTAGGCACTGTATAGAGAGCGTGGCATTGTAATACAGGTCTCTGTAGCTATATATACTCATTTTTAAGAAGAAGCGATTACTTTATTCCACCAGCAACTCACATGAAGCTGTCATTGCTCTTCGGAAAGCAGTCTTGCTATAGTTGAGGTTGTCTATAAGGAATGATATACGTAGACTATAGGATGTAACCCTGAAGTTGAATGCAATCAGCCTGTTTTATGATCAGTGGACTCCTTGGAGACTTCTAATATTGCTATGATTTGTGGTTAAATCATTATCCCATATATTGACCTAAATTGTTTTATGTTCTTATTTTAGCTGAAGATTAGACCACAAATTGCAGGTCTTTATTTGCTGCACTTACTTCAGCCATGGCTTCAAAAACCTGAAATGTGCCACCTCATTACTCATTACTGACAGTGACCTAGTACAGAGTCGATGTGACACAATGAGTCAGCCTCACTGGAAATGGGACCAAGCTGAGCTGATCTTCATATCACAGGGCGTTCCTTGAGACATTTCCCAGCCATACCCAGAGAGGGTTATGCAGGCCGCTACAGATCCAGACAGCTGTTGACATAGGTGTGTTATGGCACGCCCCATTTTTTGCATTCTTCCTAGCTTTGTATCACACTGCAAGAGTTGAAAATCATTCTGAGCTATCAGGCCTGAAGGCATTTGGGGGAATCTGACAGTCCCCACCCTGCTGATGTGTCAGATTAGTGAATCCAGGTACTCGGGACCATTTTTCATAGCAGCAAAAGTTCTTCTGATATACATGGCACTTTGATTATAGATATGTGCTACCCTTTTCTTGCACATATTCCTTAAGTCTATATCCATATGTTTAATTGGGCTTTAGAGGGGTTGTCCCACTTCTAGCTGTTTTAGTACAGGAAACAGCTCCGTACATTTCCCAGTGGCCTGGGTTGGTTCTGCAGATAGAGTCTTACTCGCTGCAATAGATCTCAGCCTGCAGTACTAATCCAGGCCACTGCAATGTACAGAGGTGCTATCTGCAGCAAAGCAATTAGAACTGAGATAACCCCTTTAACATATGTTTTCTGCTTCCTGGAAAGCAGATCTGAATATTGGTATACAAGGAGGGAGGGGGAGGGGGGGGGGGGCGATAAGTCTTTGGCTTTGTGTTCTTTTTTTGTTTCTATGGTAAGGAATGTTACATCACATGAAAGCCTTGTGTGTCTCTAATATATGTTTTCAAAATGTTGTGTTTGTAGCTTATGGCAACAGTGATCTAGGCACGCGGGAAGAAAAATGGCGGAGTCTACAGAGCAGAGGAGTGATAAAATTCCTTTTTCTGCAAGGAAAGTCCACGAAGGATATTCAGGGTGATATGTCGCAGGCATTGGGGGATCAATGCCCTTCATATTCTACAGTTAAGAACTGGGTTGCCAAATTTAAAACGGGCCACTTCAGCACCAATGATGACGAACGCCCTGGACGACCGAGAGAGGTTGTTGTTCCGGAGATCGTCGATGCTGTGCACAACCTCATACTGGAGAATCAGCCAATTTCAGCTAAAGGAATAGCCGACATCATGGGGATTTCTCGTGAACGTGTTTGTGTCATTATCCATGAACATTGGAACATGAAGAAGCTATCTGCAAAGTGGGTCCCCAAATGTTTGACAACAGATCAGAAAAGCATGCGAGTGAAAACTTCCCGGTCCATTTGTCAGCGTTTCTGGACTGATAAGAACTTCCTGGATCGACTGGTCACTATGGATGAGACCTGGATTTATTTGTATGACCCTGAAACCAAGGAGCAGTCAAAAGAGTGGAGGCACAGTGGTTCTCCTCACCCAAAGAAGTTCAGCCACTAAGGTGATGGCGACTGTGTTCTGGGATAAGAAGGGCATGCTGCTAGTGCACTACCTTCAAAATGGTTCCACCATCAATGCAAGGTATTACATTGAACTTTTGGACCAACTGAAGGCAGCCCAAAGGCTAAAAGGCGCGGAAAGCTGTCCAAACGAATCTTGTTCCTGCAAGACAACGCCTCCGCTCACACTGCACAAGCGACCACGGCAAAACTGGTGGAGCTAGGCTTCCAGCTGGTTGACCACCCACCTTATTCACCAGATCTGGCTCCCTCTCACTATCATCTGTTTCCAAACCAGAAGAAACACCTCAAGGGGACCAAATTTCACACCATTTATGATGCCATGGCTGCTACGGGTGACTGGTTTGAGGCACAACTGAAATCCTTCTTTTTGCAAGGCTTACAGAACTTGGAATCCCGATGTAAGAAGTGTGTTGACATCAGTGGAGAGTCTGTGGAAGAAATGTAAAGTTTCATCTTCCTATCTTGTTTCTTTCTGGGTAAAGTCAAACACTTATCAGCAGCCCCCTCGTACAGCAGTACCTATACACATAATAAAAATTGTCAAAAATGCGTCTAGTGATGATTATAGTGATATGTGTCACTCCTGACCAATGGAAACTTTTAAATTAGTTTTCACACATTGAAAACTTGTTTTACACTTTTCTCAATAATGACTGATGAAATGATACAATCATAGTAATGTATAACAAATATACCAGAAAGTGCATGGATGGCAGTTAATAGAGTCAAAATGTATAAGTTTAGGAGTAATTTAATGTAGCTTAAATCATCCTAACTATTGCATTCATCTTGCATTATATGCCCCTTTGCCTAAGTGCGCACTAGTGACCCATAGTGTATGTAAAACAAAGTCATGGCATGGCCTATTCCTGTTTGTTTCATGGACGAGAAATAATACATGTTGAGCCTGTGTGATGTTTGATGCGAGTTACGAGTGAGTCTTTCTGCACAACGTGCCGTTAATGTTAGTGTGCACCTAGCCATTGTCAATCTGCACCTTAATTGTGAAAACTAACCAATCCTTAGTTTGGAAACTATCAACCTGTAAAGGTTAAGGAGTAAGGAGGACCTTTTACATGGCCAATGATCGCGTAGGAACACTCTATAATCCCTTCCTGCATGACAGGTCTCTCAATGACAAGCTGACCTGCTGCCAGTACTTCACCGGGGCAAGTGATACTCCAAGGGAAATGAAGCATTGCATTGCAATCAACGATGTAACGCATGGATGAGACAGGGTCTGCTCTCTTCAGCGGCTCTCTACTCTGACTTGTGGAGCATGGGATTTGTTACTGTTACATCCATTTGCACCAATAAAGAAGAGTCTGCAGAGTAAAGGCTTATTCACATGAGCGTGTCCAATGGATGGAACATAGATGGAAGACATCTGTGTACACTCTGTTTTTCATGGAACATTGCTAAGCAATACTAGAAAGAACTTGGGCCTCCTTTGGTATAAAAAAACAGATGACAAAAAAACAGACGATGCATCAAATGCAACATGGATATACAGGAACCAAAAGTTCCCATTCAATAAGACGTAAAACACTGGATTTATACGTGTCCTAAATGACCATGGCTTCTAGATCCTTCTATATGGGGAAGTGGCTAACCCTCTGTAGGTATCTAAACTAACTGCTCATGGCACTTAGTGTTTTTAAAGCCCATGGTCCAAGACCCAGAGTGGATGGGCCAAGATTACAAGTTATCCCCTATCCAAAGCATAGGGAATAACTTGCTCTTCTGTGGAAGTCTCACCTCTGAGACCCTCAACAATCACCAATGGAGTCACGTCTCTCCACAGGGACGTCGAAATGAATGGAGCACTGGCTGAGCATGCACAATAGGTGTTCCATTCATTTCAATGGGGCTGACAGAAATAGCTGAATGCTTCTGCCTAGCTAGCTTCACAGTCCCATTGAAAGTGAATGGAACATTAGTGCGCTTGTGCAACCAGCAGTCTATTCAGTCTCCTCCTCACTGCGGGGGGTGCAGTAAAGAGGACATGAGACCCCTGTTCTCAAGATTCTTGGGGGTCTCATTGTTGAAACACCCATTAATCAGCAAGTCATCCCTTATCTTGTGGATATCTTGTAATCTTGGTACATCCCCTTGCCCAGGTCAGCATAATACTGTACCCCATAGTGTACATCTACTTAATAAAGAGTGCAGACTGTGCTGCATTAAACTGCAATTTCACCAGGAATTGAACAATTGTGGCTGAAGTGATCTAGAGATACATATTGTAATTGTAAGCTTTCATTTGAGACAATGTAACCATCCGCTGGCTGACTCATTTTACATTACATTACTATGCGTAGTGTGATTGTAGAAAACTGACAGATAAGCCAGGAAGGTTAACTAAAGGTTCACTCACATCAGAGTCAGAGGTTCAGTTCGGAAAATAGCAATTAATTTCCGCTTGTGTGTAGGAAAAAGCGCTTTTCTATAGCATGCTATGCAAGGTATTTGCTGCAGAACCCAGAGGCGGACGCCCACTCCGGATTCCGCAATGCGAATCCGGTCGTGAGCAGCCAACCTAAATGCTTTCTTTTTTATTGCCCCCTTTGCATTGTTATTGAGCCATTTTGGTTTCTCCTACTCCTAACTTTATTCCTGTAAGGTATGAACTGCTCACAGTAAGTCGGCAAGATCGTGCGGCAGGGAGGCCTTATTCACATGGGCTACAAAATCGTGCATCTTGTAGCAATACAAAAACGCAGGTATGTGAAGCCCATGGCTTCCAATGGGTTCTTTCACATGAGAGATGTTTTGTAGCCTGAAAGAAAGAATTGGAAACCATGGGCTACACATAGATGGGTTTTTGTAGCGCTACAAAGTCGTGTGATTTTGTAGCCCATGTGAATAAGGCCCAAAGCTGAATGGCTAGGGCTGGTTTGAACAGGTTTAGGATCGGTGGGTGGTAAGTCCAGTGGAGCCACGTAGCGTCTCGAGGACAGGGGCTTGCCTGGTATGTCCATCTTGTCCTTGGGACTGCCTTTGTTGCACTCAGTTTGGCAGCACTGGTGCCCCAATGACTCCAGATACATGGTGAGCAAGTCCCAGGTGTGACTCTTCAAAGAAATCCTGGCTCTGCATGATGCTTGCAACACGTGGAACTTCATTTGAACGAAGGCACAGCTTTCGGTTCTGCCGGTGCTCTGCGGAATTAGATGTCTTCGGAGTCTGTGAAATTCTGTTAGCCTCTCTCCTTCTTGAGGAATGAATCAACTTTTCTACAGCATACAGGCAGAGCCTCACTTCAGCTACATGCTCCAGTAACACACTCTTATCTCCTAGTTGCACAGCTTCCCTTTTGTATCTTCAGCTTAGTACATATGCCCTCACTTTTTCTTTCACTTTCTCTCCTGCTCTACTTTAGCAACCAGGGACCAGCGCATAGTGCAAGGCAGCAAACACTCTTCCCCAGGTGCAAATAGCTTGAATAGTGTAAAATGTTACAAAACAGTCAAAACTATAGTTTTCTCAGCAGCACGTATTACTGAATGAAGTAGTGCACAAACAATATACATTCCATTTTCATACCCTTTTACACAGCTATTGGCAGCTGTGGCTTAGTGGAGTTTCAGCTGCAGGCAGTAGCTGTTACTTGGGAACGTGCTCTAAAACATCTTGCCACTTACACAGTGACTGTCTCAGTGCACAAGGAAAGGGGTGGCACCACGTGAAATTACGTGCGGCTCACTGCTTGTGGGCTCAGGGGAGCCTACTAATATAAGGAAACCCACATGTTAGGCCAAGGGCCCACCAGAGGATTCCCCGCACTCCCCCAGTGGGCCAATCCGGGCCTGGAAGAGATCCAAACATTTCTTAAGAGCGAGGGGCAGGGAATGTTCTTTCTAGAAAAAGATACAAAGCTGCTGTTAGTATCCAAACTAAATGCAATAAAACTATTGTAGGGCAATGTTGTTTCCAGAATAGGGTACAGGTCAAGTACGGAGTTGCCTAGCCATGAGGTCAGAGATGGTCAAAGTAGAGATTCTTCCTTCGTAAGTGGTGATTCTTCTATGGACGCTGAAGCCTGTGAGTAGTTGGGCGGTCATGCGCACGATGAACGAAATGACCACCCGCTGCTTCTTCTGGGTTCCGTGTGGCTGACACCGGGGCTGTAGTGCTGGACGGGGATCGGCAGAGATAATCGAGTATTCAATTTTTCTTTATTTTAAGTCCATTTAGCCTTTTTTTTACTGTTCCGGAAAACCCCTTCAA
Organism: Eleutherodactylus coqui; assembly: GCF_035609145.1. Classification (NCBI taxonomy): domain Eukaryota; kingdom Metazoa; phylum Chordata; class Amphibia; order Anura; family Eleutherodactylidae; genus Eleutherodactylus; species Eleutherodactylus coqui. The sequence continues at coordinate 75,682,632 of NC_089837.1, read as the reverse complement.
GGATACCCTATTTGCAGTTAGGCCAGCTGCACATGAGTGAGCCGGATTCCACATGCGGGTTCCCACAGCGGAATCCGGCTGTGCCCCTGGCTGACGACCCCATGTACCTGAATTATCTGCAAGGTGGATGACCGCGGAGACACACAGGTGGTCAGATAGTTGTATTTCCTGTGCTGTCGCTATGCGATGTTGCTGGTCCCCGTGGCCCAGACACAATGTTAATTGCGTATGGGCTGCGGGTTGGTCTTCGGCAGGAAGTAGGAAATATGTACTTTGTCAATCAGTTTTTTGTGTGGATGACCTTTACCCTGCTTTGTACATTTGTGAACAGCAACCGGTGGGTGCACCTGTTACACACTATTTACTCAGGTAGATAGTGAGATAATGTACTACACACAATGCTTTACTAGAGATCAGCAAAGAAGAATTCAGGAAGCATGGTCACATTCATTTACAAAGTGGCACATGCCAAGAATTACACATGAGAAGGACAAATGCTTTACAGACAATGAAGGAAAGGCACAGACGAACATATTCGCAAATATGCTCACCGCAACTGCTTGAGCATGAACAAGGGTTGTCCACAGGGTCACACCCTTCCCCCTGATTATTTACACCTGTCATAAACATTTATGGCAGTTTTCTGTGTAACATGTACATGTAAGATAGGGCAGGTCCTAACTTCCATCTCGCGCAGGTTTTTAGAGTGTACACGCTCATGAGAACAAACCCATTGAAATCAATGGGTTCGCTTTGTCATGTTTTGCGGGCATGAATTTTACGTATGGAAAAACCTGCGCAAAAATGTTCATCTGTGTAAGCCTTAACTTGTTACATTCGTGTGGGCAACTAAGCACCGGCCCCACACGAACATGATCCGAGGACATGGGTTAGGGAAAATGACCTTGTGCTGAAGGAAAGATGACTAGGCTCTATCTACAAGCGGAGCGATCGCCTCGATAAAAGCGGCCCTACGCTGGAAGCTCTGCCTTGGCTCTCCCAGAATAGGTGGTACACAGAACCAGGAAAAGTACAGACAAACCTAATGCACAGACTGACAGATGATAAACACACTTACCACTCAAGCTCGCAGATGATACAGCTGAATATAAAAACGAGGGATTAGTTCGTACATTGGCTAATGAACTTAAGCCGCAGGGCCGCATTTAAGGCTCCTTGTGTCTTGCGGTCCCTACTCTAGCAAAACACAAAACAGGCAGCACAAGACACAAAACACCCAGCAAGCTTACCAGACACAGCACACACAGCAAGCTGCAAGCTGACATGACACAAACACAGGAAGACAAGACTGAGGAAATACAGCTTACTCTTGGAGAGGGGCTGCGGTATATATCTACACCTAAACCCAGGATATTGGCTGACAAGAACAACCACACCCAGCCAGCTCAAATAACCCCTACCTGGGAAAGTGTACTGCTGGAACCCTGAAATACAACACAGAGTCCAGCAGCACAACCTAAGATAACTGTTGGAGAAACAGATTTACCTTTAGGGCAGCTTCAGATGACCATATGCGGAATTGCACCCACTTCAATGCAATGTATTTGCACAGTGAACAAGGTTGAATTAGGTAGATTTTTGCACATATCGGCACATAGTATTGTACTTTTTGTGCAAGTAGGGCCAGATCACAAGCACGGACGACATACCCCTTCCATGATTAAAGATGCTATTTAGCCTAATGAGGTCCAGATGTGTTCTTTGCCTGCATATAGAGTGTGCATTTGCGCACCTCCCAAAGACTTCTATGGGGCCCTTGGTGTACAAACATCCCTGAAAAAAGTGCAGACCCTATTCTTCTTCTGTGCGCGCGAAGCGTGGGTACATATAAATTGCCATCTATGGGTTCTATTCCCTGTGCTTTGCACACTTATATTTTATGCATACAAAAACACATGCACATGCGGTTGTTTAAAGATGCCCTTAGGCACAGTAGGCCTTTGGGTACGCCTAGCGGAGGGTTGCCTGCTGAAGAGAAAATACATATGAATTCAGTGGGTATGCATGTGGAAATCATGAGGAAATTTATTAAGGGCTCCATGCAGACGAGATTGCATTGTGAATGGAGCGCTATAATGTGTCTAGCACACTTATTCGCGCATTCTACTGTACTTTCCTACGCTGCTGGGCCCGTTTACATCAATGCAGGACATGCCTGCGCCATGATTAAAATGGCTGGGCAGCCTAATTAGTCCCGGGTGTTATCGATTAACCCCTCACTGGCAGACAATTACTAAAGAAGGCTTAGCCAATAAACACCCCGCACAGCAGACACGTGGGTGTCACAATAAAGTACCTCTGTGCTGTGATCCTAACTATGGACAGCCGCACAGGAAAAGCTTGTAGTGTGAACAGGTACCTGTTTTAGAACTTTTGTAGGGCTCTCTCTCTCTGATGAAGGGACTCACTCCTCTCACATCCACACTCCAAACGCTACGGGATGTCGCATCTTTTCCTCCATCTTCACCTACATAGAAGCTGAAGGTGCTTCCATGTGGCTCTGTGTTAGCACTTCTTGGAACTCCTGAAGATGGACTCCTTTCCCGCTCTCAAACACTCATATTTATAATCTCACTTGTACCACATGACAAGACAAACTGATACATTTACGTGCAGACAGTGATTTTATTAAAGTTAACCTCTCAAGCGCCACAGCTGTGCAACACACAAACTGGATATGACAAGACAAGCTTTGCACAGTACATCCACATAGGACAAACATGTATGATATCTATGGAGGGGACCAGGATGGTGTTCTGGGCCACTACAAATGGTAGATCCTGTGTTATCTCCAGTATATATAATGTAGGTGTCCTCTTTCATTACAGTCCTGCCTGTGATGTTAGCAAGATGACTGCTGAAAAGTACTCTCTACAGACCAGGAAGTGTCAGACTATCATTAGACTTAGGGCCATTTTACACAGGCCACAAATCGTTAAGATTCACACGATCAGGGAGAACTTGAACGTTTGTCGTTCAGTGTGAAAGCATGCACTGACTAAACGACACATCGGCCTGTGTAAACAGGTAGTCACTCATCTATGAAGGGCTACCTGTTTACTGTAAATGGAGTCGGGCAAGCCATAATGTTCCCCGGCCTGCTCCGCCTTCATTCACTCATGATCGTTCCTGGGTAAAAGCACAGGAACGATCATCGCTGAGACGACCGGTTGAGCATCTATGCCCGACAGGTTGTCCTGTGTAAAATGATTCTTAGTGGTCAGTATGGAAACTACAGGATATTTAAATATTTTTTGAATATAAATTAAGACATTAAAACATAAAAAACAACCAAAATCCTTTAAAAATATGTTGAACAAAAAAATAGCGATTTATAAAAAAAATAGGTCATTTTCTGATAACACAATATCTTATTGTCTGTTTGTACAGTCAGTCCAGGTCATCGGAAAATTAGTGTAAAAACAGAGTCAATGACTAGAAGCCCGGTTGGTGGGTATACACTAAATACATTTCCAAATGGGAAAAACAATGGTCACAAAACCCAATAGTGGCTTATTCAGTAGTTCTCTCGTTAAATAATAGCTTGTGTCTCTTCCTATTTATGTAATTCATGATGTACAATGATTGATAAAGAGTTCAGTGGGAACAAAGTTAACGGCATGGAAGAGAGTCCTTTATTGATTTCGCTATGAGACCCTACCCCATCAGAGGGTTTCTGACTTGGTCCACAGTCCTTCAGACCTGATGACTATAGGCCATCCTAAGTGTCATGAGAGTAGGGGGCTCTACACGAGACAACTATCGTCTGAATAGTCACTCAAAATAGTCACTATAGCGTATGAATGGCTGTTGTTTGTGTGCTTTTACACAGAGTGATTGTGGTTCACTTGTGCAATTTCCCAATCGCTGAACAAATTGATGGGACCATTTACGTGGGCCAAATATCGTTCATCAACTAGTGAGGTTCTTTGGTGGGCAGGTATTTAAAATTTTGTCTCATGCCCAATGCACACTCAGTTAATCAACCAGTAACTATTTTTAAGTTAGATGAATGAAGCTACTAGTAAACAAATTCTTGCTCGTCGTCTGCTTGGTAGCCGTGTTTGCATGGAACATCTATCACTTATATTCGCTCTATTTAGTGTCTTTTCGGACTATAGATGTTCTGTGCAAAGCCACCCTTACTCAAATGCTATTACCCCAACCCAATGAGAGCTTGTGTGTATTCAGTACATGCTTAAAGGGGGTTTCCAGGTCTTAAAGGGACACTGTCACTACCGAACAACACCATTACTTGAATTCTGGTGCTGTTCGGGGGGATGATGGCAGTCGGGGAATGCATTTTTTTTTTACCATATTTCATTTAATTGAAAAGTTTTTCCAAACATAACAAAAATAACATATTACACAATATACATATGTTTATACTGAACTATGATATTAAGGTAATAGCTTCATGCTCTATACAATTTATACACAACAGCTCCAGCCCACAGTGTCCTCTAGTGAAGTCCACATGCAGTCTGAAAATGTGATTCTTTATGGGAGTGTGCGCATAGTGCTCTGAAAAGAGTCACATTTTCATACCACATGTGGACTTCACCAGAGGACATCACAGGAACTTAGAAGCTCGTGAGTATAAAAATGACATACCCTGGCTCCCCGTTTTTTCCCCGAACAGCACCACAACTTAGTTTATGGTGCTGTTCGGTGGTGACATATTCCTGACCTGTTCTTAGAATATTGATATCAGATCGGTGGGAGTCTGACTTCCAGCACCCTACTAATCAGCTGTTTGAAGGGGCCGTGTAGATGACGTATTCTAAATATGGGTTATCAAAATATTGGTTATCCTGGAAGACCCCTTTAACCAATTCACTGTTCTGTATGAAGTTCTACATTATTCTCTTTCCTCCTTTGAAATATTATGTGTAAGGAATGTGAACTCTGAACAGGCAATTGTCTGGAATAATAGCAAAGGGATTACCAAGCTGTTAATCACTGGGACTAATTGATTTCCTACATCTTGGGTATTTTCACAGCAATCTGTGTTTGCATGGCCTGTATTGCTTTGTCTTTTTCCTTTTCTCCTTCCATTGATTCATCAGAACATTTCTACACTATAATGACTTAATAATACCCATGTAATATTACAGATCTGGCCGCCTTTATGTGAACATTAAAGGGTATTCCAATTACCAAAGGGTAGGGGATAAATTGCTGATCGGTGGAGGTCTGACTGTTTGGACTTCTACCAATGCTGAGATTTCAGCCCCACCACATCCTAAAGTTCTGGCCGCAGAGGCCACATACCCTAGCAAAAGAAATTTGTCTCATAAGTAGTATTTACTGTATTTCCATGTGTTAATGCTTTGTGGGACTCCTTTGGTGACATATTTTCTACTAACATCTGATACACTTCAGAAGATGGATACTGTTCGTATTTTCTGACCTGAAATTCCAGTGTGTCCCAAGATATTCAGTAGGTTTCAGGTTGGGACTCTGTGCAGCCAGTTCAATCGAGGAACATCCATATCCTCAAACCACCATGTGACATGGCACATTGTGTTGTTTGAAGTATCGCTGACTATTCTCAGAGCATTGCCATATTGTAAGCAGCACATTATTGTCTAGAATGTATGGGTACACCTCCATGTTCATCGTTCTTGTCACTACAACCAACGGACCAAGACCATGCCACATAAAACATCCCCAGGCTGTAACAGACCCTTCGCCATACTAAACTGTTGGCACAACACACTCAAGCAAAAGGTATTCCCCAGTCATCCTCCACACCAAGGTACCTCCATCTGATTTGAAGTTTGAGTAGCGTAATTCTTCACTTCATTCTTCCATTGTTCATGTATTCAATGACAATGCTCCTTGCACCATTGTAAGCAGGCTAGTGCATCCATAACTTAGGCCCCCTGCACACAGGCGGAAATTCCGCAGTGGGATTTCCCACAGAATTTCCACCCGTGGCCGCTGCCATAGAATTGCATTAGAAAACATAATCTTAGGCAGATGGCCGCGATTTGTCCGCGTGAAATCACACACTGAAAACAAATCGCGCCATGCCTCGCAGAGGCCCGCACAGAAAGGTCACTGGTGACCGCTTGGCTCCTCTGTGCGCATGTGCGGGCATAGCAGAGAATAAGGACGCCGGGAGCGGGGGAGCTGCAAGCCTCTGCAGGGGCACGGGTCTGCATCTCGCAGGGGGATCCGACCCGGCCGTCTGCAGGCGGCCTTACACCTCCAAGGTTCTATATCTTATGTAGCATAGTTTTTGGTAGGATAGTGCATGTGTGCCTCCACTCTATTCACCTCCAGAGATAGCCAACTTCAAGCACAGTCCCAGTGATCAAACCCCTGCCAATAAGCACATTGTTATTCCCTATGAATAGGGGATAACTTCCTTTGACGAGAATATCCTATCTATCTATCCCATATCTATCTATCCCATATCTATCTATCTCATGTCTATCTATCTATCCCATATCTATCTATCTATCTATCTATCTATCTATCTATCTATCTATCTATCTATCTATCTATCTATCTATCTATCTATCTCATGTCTGTCTATCTATCTCATGTCTGTCTATCTATCTCATGTCTATCTATCTATCTCATGTCTATCTATCTGTCTATCTATCTATCTCATTTCTATCTATCTATCTATCTATCTATATGTCTGCTATTAGTTAGATTATGTTTGCCTATAATTATAACAATCTGACCACACTTTCTTGCAACTAGACATATATATGATTTTGTGTTGAAGCTGTGTTGTCTTTCTTTAACCTTGCTCAATGGCCTTCACATATAATACATATTTAATGCCGCACAGAATATTACATGAAATGAAGGAATCAGAGCGTGAGTTTGAGAATACAGATGCAACAATATAAGAGAGGCAGGTATCCTGTCTGTAACTATGCAACTGTATGTCTAACTGTGAGTCTTCATATAATCATAACTTTACAGGGTCACATCAATGACTACTCATAGAGTCAGACAATGATAAAGGAGGAGGTAAGGCAACGAATCATCATTCTGTACTCATGATGAGGTGAAAGGATTACAAAACCTCATAGATAACGACTATTAGAGTGCTTTCAGGCATGGCAGAAATTTCCAACAGACAATTCTGCACCAAAATTTATATGCCTTACATGCAGATTTCAAGTTGAATTGCTGCAGATTTGTTCCAAGGCGACATCTGCTGAAATACCTCTGTATATCCACTTCAAAATATGCAAGCAAGGGTGTATTCGGACAGTAGACTTTCATGCACAATTTCTATATATTGCCAGATGCACAGAAATTGTGTAGAGGGAGGTGGTGTGCGATGCAGGTTTCAGGATGCCAAAAATATACAAAACGTATTGAAAAACATAAAAATGCTAATAATATCAGCATGAGAATGAGTGAACCCCCTGACTGATGCCATGTGCACTACTCCGGTCTATAGATAATCTTCTCTCCAGACAATAAAATAACAGCATTGTATATATCAAAATCAGTATTCACAATGTTTGCAGGGATAATGATTATAACAGTAGAATGAAGTACAGTCCTTATGAGAAAGGGTTAATGTTGGCTGCACTACTTGCAACACACTATAACTAAATGTAGCATTTTCCCTCTGAGAACTGACTGTGATGTATCACATTTTTTTTGTGAGCAATGGCAATTTTTGTTATTAACTGTTACAGTGTTTCCCACTGCAACAAGCCCCTTGTGATTCTGTATTAGCGTACTCACTTAAGGCCCATTTACAGGTAACGGTTATCGCTCAAAATTAGTTGAAACTACCAAAAATGAGCCACAATCGTTACATGTAAACGCGGGCATTGTGCACTTTTCATTTGAAAAGGTGAACTTAAAATCCATCGTTCAACTAGTCAGAGATAAAGTGTCTCTCAATAGTCTGCAAATATCATTGTAATCTGCCATCAACCGGGAAGAGAACAGTTCAGATGTGTGCACGACTGGTTGTGTGTCTAATCACATGCTGGGCTCTGCAGCTCCTGGAGGCTCTTTTACATGCAAATGAAGATGATAAGGTGTCAATTGCCATTAAGACTTTATGCAAATAGATTGCAAAATCTTTCAGTCCTTTGAAAGATTATCTTTGGCCTTTACTAGTGGTGATGAGGCAACTCACTTACAGTTTGTCGCTTGCAAAGGAGATTGTCACCTTCCAATCACTCTTTGTAGATAATCTCCCATTGGTCCATAACATGGGGACTCTTTGGTGCAATCAGGAGAGCAGCCCTATGCTTTGCATCTTGTTGCCGCTCACTATCTAATTCCCTCAGCAGACACTCTGTGATGCGCAATGTCTCTCTCCTCTGGTTGTTGGACCTCTCAGACTCCTATTACTACTTCCCATTACTCCTCTTTCTTAGGCCTCTTTCACACAGGGAGCTAGGTGCGCAAAAATTAAGCGTGTAAAAAACATGTTGCTATTAGAGCCAATGGTTTCCTATGGGAAAGTTAAGATGAAGGAATCTGAACATTTCCATAGGAAACCATTGGTTCTAATAGCCCCGTGTTTTTTACACGTGTGATTCTTGCACGCCTAGTTCCCCGTGTGAATGAAGACACAGTCACTGATCTTCAGACTTCGGTCAACTTAATCAGTCTCCTACACAGCAACATTCCCTGTTCTTCTGTTGTGTTGCAGTTCCAAAACCTTTATAGTACTGATGTCATCAGCCCTCACAGTGCATGCTCAGTAGTACAATGTGACATTTTTATGCAATTTTTGGTGCACGTGATGAATTTTTGTGCAAATGTTTGTGGATCTCTGTCCATTACCAAGGCAAACATATAACCCCTTCTTGAGTAGCTCCTTACAAATGCACATGAAAAAAACCATTTTTAAAAAAGGGTTAATTTATATGAGCAATTTTTTGAAAATTACGGGTACAAAACAGGACGAAACTAAACCATTGACTATAATGGTTTTGTTTTAACTAATGGGATTATCGTGTGTTAATACTACGCACGAGAAAAGATAGGACTTGCTCTATTTTACTCGCACATAGGTTTTGCCATAGTGCGCTAATACGTTCTGTAGCTGCTACCGTATTAGCGCATGTGCCCTTCTTTTTTAGGCCTCAGTCTGAGGTTCTCGGACCGTTATCACACTCGCCTGTGTAAATACCCTCTAAGACATATGGATTCTGGTGCAGATTTGTCTATGGTAGAATTTTCAGCCACGTGTGAAAGCACTTAGATGCAAAGCTATAGGGAATTAGGTGGTTAGGTGCTCGAGGTCCATTGAAGTCTTTCTTGGGTGTTGCTGGCAATGACAAGGGCTCATCAGGGGCACCCTTGTCGGTCGTCAGCTATTGAACCCTAGTTGACTCAAGGTATGCCGTATGGTCATTGTGGAAATTTGTCAACTTCTAGGTCAGTCAGTCCACTGTGCCACATCATTGCTGACATAACAGATGTGCCACCTGATGCTCACGTCTAGGATCAACCATATGTGGCCTGCCACTGTGTGATCTGTCAGATGTCTGTCCATGGTTCAACCAGTCTTGGAACACTCTTGATGCTAGTTAGGTTAGGACTACATGGCAACTTTGGTCATGACACAGGTAATGCAACCAAAGATCACTGTGTAGCCCTGTAAACTCACACTCTGATTTAAGTCAGTGGCGTCATGTTGCAGCTCATAAGTGACCATGACCTGCAGACTGCCAAAAATCAAGCCTTGGTAGATTTTTTGTAATATACATCTTGTGGTCGCAGCAACTTTTGAGTCACACCGTGACATATTGAGTGCAGCTGCCATGCATGAGCTCCCTTTTTATGTGCTATTGGGAGTTGGCTGCCTCCCTCTCTCCGCCTCTGGGCGGAGGCTTTGGTTTAAAAGTCTGGCAGTGACTGCAAACACTGCCAGTTATTGGTTTCCTTCAGAGAGTTAGCTAGTCTGCATCTGTACATCTCCTGCCTCTGTCAGCTTGTCTGCTTTCTTGTTTCTATCTGCCAGGTTTTTCCATCTGCCTCAGTATTATCAGTATTGTTTTGTGTTGGTATTATCATCTGCCTTTCCACCCAGGTATGCCAACATCCCTTCCTCGGTCCCTAGATAGAGTAGGTACCGCCACCCAGTTGCCCGCCTGGGGTTAGCCAGGAGTGAAGGCAAGTAGGCAGGGACAGAGGTTGCGGGTAAGATCCAGGGCAACCTGGGCTGGCGTATCCAGGGTACTATACTGTAACATAATAACGGGCCCTTAAAATTGCCCAACGGGTTTTGTTTTTTGCTCTCTAATGGAGGCCATGAGTACCCTCGCAAGTCAGTTGCAGGATTTAGTGGTTGTGATTCAAGACCTGTCCGGTCGTATGGTGACCCAGGAGCAGCGGGAGTTGGTGCATGTTTCTGCTCCGCTTTTTATTCCTGAGCCCAAGTTTCCTCTTCCTGAGGTATTTTCAGGGGAGAGGAGCACGTTTTTTGTTTTCCAGCATGCATGTAGATTGTACTTTCAGATGCTGCCTCATTCATCCAGCTCAGAGTCCCAGAAAGTTGGATTGATTATATCCTTACTTTGGGGTTCCCCTCAGACATGGGCATACTCCTTACCCGAGAGTTCGGCTTGCCTGCAGTCAGTTGATTTGTTTTTTCGGGAACTTGGAGGCATTTTTGATGAGCCGGACCGTACGGGGTTGGCGGTCTCTCATCTCATGTCTCCACGTCAGGGGCAGCAGTGGGTAGAGGACTATTGTTCTAAATTTAGACAGTATGCAGGTGAAACCTCTTCAAACGATGGCGCCCTTAGAGATGTGTTTTTCTTGGGGCTGTCTGACGCTGTCAAGGATCTGCTCATTTCCCATCCCGCACCCATGACACTCAATGATGCAATGGAATTGGCAGTCAAAGCTGACAGGAGGCTGAGATCTAGAAAAGAGGAACATCAGGCCGGCAAAGCTAGGGAATCCAGCAGACCTGCTCCAACTTCTCCCATGTCAACTTCTGGTGCCGAGCCCATGGAAATGGACCAGCTATGTCCCGAGGAATGGCGACGGTTCCAGGTGGCTCAGCATCTCTGTCTCTATTTTGGGAAAGCCGTACATTGGGTAGCGACCTGTCCTCAGCCTGAACCGACAGAAGACCTTCAGATCCTAGGTGACTTTCGGGAGGGTCACCTAGGATCACAGGTACTCCCTAAGTTGTTGGTGCCTTGTCAGATTGGCTTCCAGAATTTCCCCAATTTGATTAATTTAAATTTTGTCAGACCTCTTATAACTGAATTCTCAGTGTTAAAGATTCCCATACGCTTCACTAGTATTGATTCTACCCCTCTGTCTGCAGGGGTTGTACAATGGAGGACTCCCATGTTACAGTTCACTGTGGGTGTTCTCCATTCAGAGAATCTGTCGTTCCTAGTAATGGAAAGGATGTCTGTTGCTGTAGTGCTTGGTATGCCCTGTTTGGCACTGCACAATACCCGATTTGATTGGTCCTCTCGGGAATTGACACATTGGGGGTTGTCCTGTCATAGTCACTTAGCTACTATACCTATGTGTTCAGCATATTCCGTACTTATCCCGGAGTATTTGTCTGATTTTCATGACGTATTTTCCAAGAACCTGTCTGAGACTTTGCCCCCCCCCATAGGGAGTGGAACTGTGAGCACGAAGCCCTTAAGTCCTATATCTCAGAGTCTCTGGCCAAACAACATATCAGGCCATCTAGATCCCCTGCCAGGGCAGGTCTCTTCTTTATAGAAAAGAAGGATGGGACTTTGAGGCCTTGTGTGGATTATTGGCCATTGAATAAAATTACCGTGAAGAACCAGTGCTCCTTGCCCCTGATTCCTGACTTACTGAATCAGATGGTAGGGGCCCACTGGTTTTCCAAATTGGACTTCAGAGGGGCGTACAATTTAATTTGCATCTGAGAGGAAGATGAGTGGAAGACCCCGTTCAACACCGCGTTAGGACATTTTGAATGTCTGGCATGCCCTTCGGACTGTGTAATGCCCCCGCTGTGTTTCTGGAATTTATGATTGCGGTCTTCTACAACTTCCTGGGGGTATTCTTGGTCATATATCTCGATGACATTCTGGTGTATTAACCAGACTGGGATTCTCATGTGCGGCACCTGAGGCTGGTTCTGACCCGTTAGCGTGAGTACTAACTTTTTGTCAAGTTGGAGAAATGCAATTTTGGCACTAAACAAGTGTCTTTCCTGGGTTATGTGATTTCACCCACGGAGATTCAGATGGAGTCTGATAAAGTGGCAGCAATCTCCCAATGGGTCAGACCAGATAACCTGAAAGCTCTCCAGCAGTTTTTAGGTTTCGCGAATTTTTACCGTAAATTCATTAAGAATTATTCTGTTATTGCGCAGCCCCTGACCGATCTCACCAAGAAGGGGGCCGACTTGGTAAGATGGTCGCCAGAGGCCCCGGAAGCGTTTAGTTGTCTCAAGGGGGCGTTTACTGCTGCCCCGGTACTAGTACAGCCTGACGTGCGGTGACTGTTCTTCATTGAGGTTGATGTATCTGAGGTAGGGGCGGGGGCTGTGCTGTCTCAGGAAATCAGCGGGAGATCTGGGTATAGCCCATGTGCGTTCTTCTCGCGGAAGTTCAATTTGGGGGAACGTAACTACGACGTGGGTAATCGTGAGTTGTTAGCAATTATGTGGGCTCTAGAAGAGTGGCGTCACCATCTTGAAGAGGCAAGGCAACCCATTACTGTATATACTGATCATAAAAACTTGGTATATCTCGCCAATGCTAAGAGACTGACAGCTCGTCAGGCCAGGTGGACGTTGTTTTTCGCCAGGTTTAACTTCGTTGTTACATATATTCCAGGGGAGAAGAACGTGAAGGCGGACGCCCTCTCACAGAGTTTCGGTTTGCCAGAAAGTGAGACAGTGGTTCTCGAGAATATCTTGGCACCTGGGGTGGTTGTGGCAGCTATAGAATCTGATCTCGTTCCTCGTCTATGGAGTTGTCAGCAGGCTGCTGCCTCGGGGGTGCCGGAGGGCAGATGGTTTGTGCCAGAGACCTTGCGTCTCAGAGTCATTGAAGAGTCTCACTCATCTGTTCTCGCAGGTCATCCGGGGGTTCAGGGGACTCTGGATCTTTGTTCTAGACACTACTGGTGGCCAGGCATGTCTTGGGAGATCTGCGACTTTGTTAAGGGATTCTCTGTCTGTGCACGCAGTAAAAGTCGGCTTCGTTGTCCGGAGGGGCCCCTGAGACCGTTACCGGTGCTGTCTCGTCCGTGGTCGCATTTATCGGTAGATTTTATCACCAATCTGCCTGAGTGTCAGAAATTCACCGCAATCCTGTTTGTTGTGGACTGCTGCTCAAAAATGGCACATTTCGTGGCGCTGAAAAAGCTACCTTCTGCTGTAGTTAGCCAAGATTTTTGTAAAAGAAATCATTCGTCTACATGGGTTTCCCGAGAACATTGTATCCGATCACGGGGTTCAGTTTGTTGCGCAATTCTGGCGAGCCTTCTGTAGGAACCTGGGAACGTCGCTTTCCTTCTCGTCAGCATTCCACCCATATATAATGGTCAGATTGAGCAGAAGAACCTGGATTTAGTGCAATATTTACGGTTGTTTGCTAGCGAAAAGGCTCATCAGTGGGCAGAATTCCTGCCGCTGGCAGAGTTTGCGCTAAACAACCGTACTTGTTCTTCCACTGGGCTATCTCCTTTCCTTTGCGTATATGGTCAGCATCCTTTCCTCCTTATAGCTATTTCTACTCCATCTGCCTGTCCTGCAGCTGATGTCGCCACAGATGCGCTGCAGGGAGTATGGAAAGAAGTACAGAAGAATCTGGAAGCAACTGGTTCTCGTATGCAGTTGCGTAGTGGGAGGAATCTGTCAGTACCTGAACCTTACAGGATTGGACAGAAGGTATATTTGTCTTCTAAAAATCTCAAATTGAAGGTTTCGTCATTGAAACTGGCACCACATTAGGTGGGTCCCTTTGTCATCACACGGTAGTAAATCCGCTCGCTTATGAACTTGATTTGTCAGCTACATGGAGAATTCATAGGGTCTTTCACAAGTCATTATTGAAACCTTTTGTCATGTCTCTTCATGCTCTAGTGTTGGTGCGGCGTTTCCACCGTCTATTTCCGGATAAGCAAGGACTGAGTGGCGGGGTCCCGGAGGTCCCCCGTCAGAGGGGGGGGGGGGGGTGATGTTACCATGCAGCGGTTGTGGCTCCCCCCAGGGTGGCTAGGTGCTGGGTCCTGCGGTCGGGGTGCGTCCCCCTGGCTTGTGGTCTGGCTGCCGGGAGCGCGGGTGCCTAGCCGTCGGTGTGCTGGTGGCTCGTGGTGCCGTGCGCACACACCAGTGAGTGCAGCTGCCATGCATGAGCTCCCTTTTTATGTGCTGTTGGGAGTTGGCTGTCTCCCTCTCTCTGCCTCTGGGCAGAGGCTTTGGTTTAAAAGTCTGGCAGTGACTGCAATCACTGCCAGTTATTGGTTTCCTTCAGAGAGTTAGCTAGTCTGCATCTGTTGGTCTCCTGCCTCTGTCAGCTTGTCTGCTTTCTTGTTTCTATCTGCCAGATTTTTCCATCTGCCTCAGTATTATCAGTATTGTTTCATGTTGGTATTATCATCTGCCTTTCCTGTCGGTATTCTACCCATTCCACCCAGGTATGCCAGCGTCCCTTTGTCAGTCCCTAGATAGAGTAGGGACCACTGCCCAGTTGCCCGCCTGGGGTTAGCCAGGAGTGGAGGCAAGTAGGCAGGGACAGGGGTTGCGGGTAAGATCCAGGGCAACCCAGTTTGGCGTATCCAGAGTAGTATACCGTAACAGAATGCAAAGTTGCAAGGTTACATGGCTATCTTGGGTAGCAAGACCCATATTGTGACCGAAGTCGCCGTGTAGTTCCAGCCTGAGACCTTTTTTTTTATGCAAAGCCGGTCCAAAATCATCCACTTCAATGAAGCTTGTTTCTCGGCTGTAACTGATTTGCATTTGTTTCCAGTGACCGTCATGAAGGTTTTGTTTTTTTAAATCCTTGGAAGTAATTTGCATTTTTATTCAGTTTTTAACTCTAAAGAAGGTGAAAATGAATTGTTACAATGTAGTGAAAAACTGAAACTATAATGGCTGCAACACACTGATAAAGACTGAAGAAAAGGTAAAAAATGACAAAACAGATACAAATGATGAAACAGTAGTTTTGTGCATGCTGCAATATACAGTACAGTACATTCATGTTAAAGAGAACTTGAACTTTTAGTTTTAGTAAATACTTGTATTCCCCAATGAAATGGCAATTGTGCAGCGTTCCTTCTTAGGGTCCTTTAACCCCTTTAGTGGTACACCCAGAAAATCTCTGGGGCTTGCTGCACTGACCATGCAGTTAAACCCCGGAAAATTTCCGTGGACAGCTCTAGTGCTGAAATGCTGGCCAGGACACACTGTTATTGTGCTACTGTACACGTTTGCCACTTCGAATTACCTCAGGAAAATTTCCGGGGCTTGCTGCACTGATATGGTAATAATAAACTTGCCACTGAAGGGCTTAAGGAATCTTTCACACGGGTCAGAATAGGCCATATAACGCACCGCAAACCGTCGTAAATTCTGCACCAAAATCCGCAGGCTACCTATGGATTTTGGTCCGGAATTGAAAATACCTTAAATCCTGCCTGCAATTCCACGTCAGTTAGACCTGTGGATTGTGCGGCATAATTTTGTCCTGTATGAAAGATTCCTTACACAGGACAATTGTTTGGCGTAGAAGTGCCCAACCATTATCCCAGTGATAATCGATCTTGTGCCCTCAAACAAGAGTGATGATCGCTCAGTGAATGAAGGCAGAGCAGGTTGGAGATCCCTTCACTGATAAACGTCTGCCTGTTTAAACGGACCGATCGTTGTTTGTTTTTCATGTATGTTTAAACTAAATGACGAACGATAAGCAAATGAATTAGCACTCCTTGTTCTGTCACTAGCAGCATTTACACTAAGTGATTATCCTTCAGCCATATGCACAACTTTGCTCATCGCTATGGAGCGTAGCTGCGCATGTACAAGTTTTTTTTTTCTCCAGCCATTCAAACTCCACACCATAGCGCAAGAGTTTGAAAAAACAGCGGAAAGATAGGTCCTGCCCTATCTTTCCTGTGAGTAGTATTAACTACGTGCAGGAAAGATAGGTCAAGTTTTATATTTTCTCGTCCGTACAATTAACGGTTTATACCTTATACCTGTTATTTCTTCTGGAAACATATAAATAAATTGGCAACTGGGTGTTACCATTCCCCTTGTCAATGGGATATGTCCATATACAGTTTCCAGGTGCCGCTGACTTTAAAGTGGTTACATGACAACCCATTTTCAATAGGACTCCTAGGGTAAAATAATAAACACAGAAATTTGGGTGACAGATGATGTCACAGCAAATCAGGTGACCACTGCAGCCAATAAGAGACTGCAGCATCACCGCCTGTTCTCCTGGCATTGGTACTCAAATGATGAGCACCATGATGCCAGAAGTTCAAGAATATGACGCTACAGCCTCTCATTGGCTGCAGCGGTTATGTGATTTCCTGTGACATCACAATAAACGCCAATTTTTCCCAAGGGGTCCTATTGAAAAGGGTTTGTCTAGTAACCGGGCAACCCCTTTAAATAAGCTGCATGTATCATAATGATGGTACTGATAAAGCTGTGAAATTGTGTGTTACCAAAGATTCCTATTCTCTTCATTATTACAAAGTGATGTTTTCTCTTTTTTTTCCCTTTTAATCTCCTTACTCTCGTTACTACCAGCCATTACTTCATAATGTATTTTCCAAGCATAATAAGATTAAGAAGAATTATCAGCAGCACCCCAGATCATATTTCAAAAATTACTACTATGTGATGGGACTGGTGCCAAATTCTGAGTCATTGGTATTCATATTGGCTGGCCATATGCTCTAGAGAAAGTCCTTACCGAATACATTTAACAGCCTGGACTCAAAAAAATCCGTACGGTTGTTCTTCTAGATACTTTTCAGGTGCTCTCACGAGTCATGTATTATTCTTGCAGAGTCAATTCCCCAATCAGCTTGTTTAGTGCGAACAACATCTAGAGATCTACAATGCTGCACAGCTCTTCTCATATGGCCACTACATCCTCCAAATCACTTAGTCTTTGCTCTATATATTTTTAAAGAGGTTTCTAAAATCATATCTCAGAATAGTGATGTCTTCCTCAGTGCCCCAAACCTGGACAGTTTTATTACATTGGCCAGTGACCCTCATAATATCTTTCAGGGTTGGTTCCCCTGTATCAGACAATTTTGTTGGGCAGGCGGTAGGACAGGGTCTACATCTATAACGTGCATTCGCAGCAGAGCATTTCTCCTGATCTGTGCGCAGTATGCGGAACCAGACTCAAAGCTTAAACAGATGAGAGCATGCACAAATACGCTCACCGCCACAGAGTAAATCAAATTCTTTTTTTTTTATCATTTAAATCTCATTTGCAAAAGAAAAGACTAGAAGAAATTGGGATAAAATTAGATATTAGAAAAAAATTTCTGACAGTGAAGGTGATCAATGAGTGGGACAGGTTACCACAGGAGGTGGTGAGTTCTCCTTCAATGGACGTCTTCGAACAGAGGCTGGACAGACATCTGTCTGGGATGATTTAGTAAATTGAGCAGGGGGTTGGACCCGATGACCCTGGAGGTCCCTTCCAACTCTACCATTCTATGATTCAATGACAGCCAGCAGGAAGGAACATGAACTAGTGTTGTGATCTCCGGCAGTATATAAAAAGTGTTGACGCAGACCCCTTGTTGATATCGGGGCCCACTTAACTACTAAACCTTTCCAAGGCTATTGCTGTAGGCTAAATTAAAATGGCCCTGCTGCATCAGGAACCAACATTTTATTGGATTTTTTTGTTAACTTGCATTTTCCTTTTTTGCCACTTTCTCTATTCATCAATTGGATTTTCCTTTTTTATTGCCCGTATACAAATGTTTTTTCTTTCTCATTGTATGATGTTAAAAATCAATACAAAAGAGAATACCATATATACTGAAGTATTAGCCGACTAGAGTATAAGCCGTGGCACCTAATATTACCACAAAAAACGGGGGGTCTCGAGTATAAGCCTATGGTGAGAAATGCAATGGTCTGCCAGCAACCCCTGCAGTCATTTTCAGGGAAGGGCTTTAGTACTCGGGCGAAAAGATTCGTGGGTAAGTGGGGGGTTGCAGCGGGGAGAGGGAGAGAGAGAGGGCTTCCCCCTGTTCCCCGCTGCTACCCCCCGCGCCGCCACGCCTCCCCTCGCCCCCCGAATCTTTTCACCCAAGTACTGAAGTACTCGAAAATCGCTGTGCTCGATCGAGTAATTACTCGAAACGAGTACGTTCGCTAATCTCTAGTAGGTACACTTTTTGAGCAAGTTGGAACACATTTCATGGTGAGCAAAAGGATTGAACAGCAAGCGCTCCCCAACCAGCTGCTCACCACAGTGAAAGTATGGAATTATATTGTGAAAGTATTCAATTATATTTTATGCAGTATTGTTGTGTGCATAGCAATAAGTACATGTTGTCACACTATATCATCTCTTGCATTGCAACAATAAAACAGAAGAGCTTGGAAACACCACTTCAGTGTGTTTCTCATTGTACTCTTCTCCGATGTATCGTCTATATATATAATTAGCCATACTTGAATGATAAGGCTATGATACCCCTTGAGTATAACCTAAATTAAGTGATTATCCTAACACCACCCCTTGCTGTGTAGCTTGCCATGGTAGTCCTGAATTATGACCATATGTACTAGCAACTAACATCATTGCAGATATATCCTAACCACCAAACAGCGCCAGTTCGGATGGCATGGTACTAGTATCTAACGTCACCCTCAAATATTCATCAGTAAATGTTTGCATTTCAGAATTTCTTTTTACTCCACATTTAGGCTGGGTTTACACATTACATGACCAAAGACCACACTATAGTCCTGCTACGTCACATCCAAATGTAAGTAAATGTAGTCATGTTGCAACTCACAAATTGCTGTGACTGTAACCTGATTAGAATGCAACACGATAACGCCACTGTGTAATCTTTGGCCCCGTGACATGTGCAGCATGCAAAGTCGCCGTAGAGCCCTAACCTAAAAATTCTGTCTTCCATTTTCGAGTTAATTGTAGCTCATACAAAGTGAAATGTGGCCCACAAGGTACAAAAGGTTGAGGGCCTCAGCTCTAAAGGGTAATCCTATAATGATATGTGCAGAAAGTAGCCATGGCTTGTAGGGCGAATAAATATAGTCAACCTGCATAGTGACAGATGAGGGGGGGGGGGGGGAGGGGGCTGCTCTTGATTTTTTTTTTTTACCCATTTTATTATTGTAATAAAAAACCCCACAAAACTCAACTCTTAAAACCTATATGATTTACAATGCATACTAGTCTACAAATAGAAACTGCGCATAGCTTTCCATAATAGTTGTTGCAATAGTGTCAATATTATTGTGCTAGTCATCGATGTACCTAATAGAGTAATGACACAGTAAGACATGTAATAGTGCCAGCCATGGTTAATAGCATAGTGCCAGCTATTATTGTGCCTCACATAAAAATGACGATCATAAGAGTGCCAGATATAGTAATTCCCACATATAAATACACTATCCTGCAAAATGTAATTGGACACTTGAGCAAGAAACATAAGAAAGCTTCCTTTCCATACTTAGTGGGGCTTCCTTTGTCCCCAATGACATCAGATACTCTCTGTGGCATACTTTCTACTAATGTCTGATGCACTTCAGCTGGTATTTCCCTCCATTCATCCTGCAAATGTCCACCAAATTCTCTTACAGAAGATGCATCGACCTGTCTACAGTGGAGTGTTGCCATTGTACTTTTGAACAACGGAAAAGCATTCTATGGAGTGATGAATCACTCTGCTCCATCTTCAAATCATATGGACATACCTTGGTGTGGAGGATCCTGGGGAACACCTTTTACCTGAGTGCGTTGTACTAACAGTTAAGTACAGCGGAGGTTCTGTTGTGGTCTGAGGATCTTTTACATGGCATGGTATCGGTCCGTTGCTTGCATTGATAAGAAGCATGAACATGGCGGTGTACCTGGACATTATAGACAATAATGTGCTGCCAACAATGTGACAATACTCTGGGAAAGGTCAGCAATACTTCCAACAAGGCAACACGCCTTGTCACAAATAAGCGCTGTTTTACAGAGGTTTGAGGATACGCCAAAAAAGAAATATGGGCTCACCTCACCAGCAGTATCTTTCAGGATACGGTTTGGACTGGCCTACACATAGTCCTGTCCCTAACCCTATTGATCATCCTGCCAAATGTTTTCAGGATGAATTGAGGGAAATACCAGCTGAAGTGTATCAGACGTTAGTAGAAAGTAGGGCATGGAGAGTATCTAATGTCAATAGTGCCAAAGGAGGCGCACTAGGTATCAACATATGGAAATAAATACTACTTTTGATTCTAGCTGAGCTGTCCAATTACCTTTGGTAGGATAGTGTATGTCGGCTATAGTAATGCCACTTTAACCCTTTCCAATCCAATTTGTATTCTGGTTTTTCTAGGGGGGCCGTTATACAACAGTGCTATATGTTGGCTAAAGCCAGTACTGCATGAGGTGACATGTTGGATAGGCTCCAAAAGCAGAGAGGCTGGCAATATACAGTAAGAGAACCCCGATGGACGTCTTCCAGCATCGGAGGTGTAAAAGCCTTAAATCATAATGTCTCAGAGGTCAGACAGTGGATTGGAAAGGGTTAATAGTAGTTATAATGGCACATTTTTAATAATGTTGTTACAATAGTACTGCAAAGAATAGTGTTGGCTATAGGAGTACGCAGTAGTAGCATCTATGGCTTGTAGCAAGCTTTGAGGTATGCAGTAAGATGACACCTTTTGCAGCTTTAAGGCTGTCTGGTCTGTCAAACCTGTCTGCGGGAATTTCTGTGAAATGTCTATTTCCTATGAATCATGTAACTTTCCCTTGAAGCGGAAAAGGCGTGTAATGCAAATGTTTTTACATTTCATTTTCTGTAAACTTGTATGACCGTGTATATCTTAGGAAATTGAAATTTTGGGGGATTTCAACACAACCTTGTTAGAATATATACATTATACAAGTGCAAAATACTGTGTTCTCATTGATAGCTTGTGTCCTTGGGTTCCTCTCATTGTATCCAACATGTGGCTCTCCAATTGTTGCAAACCTACAGCTCCCAGAATATGGCTGTTAGTGCATGCTAGGAGAAGAGATGGCATTAGCCCATGAGACCCAGTATGGAATCTAGTGGAATGTTATTTTGTCCCATTACCCACACTGAAGATAAGGGAGATGGAATAAATCCTCCACAGTGCCACCTATTGAAAGGCAGCATTCCTTCAAGCCAAAGTCAGACTTTTTATACAAGCCTTGTAACAATGACCGGGAATAAAAGCAAATAATATTAGCAAAGCCCGACTCCTACTGAACACTGATGAAGGCAAAAACCCTGAAACAGCTGTATGTATATGGAGTCTGGCTGTGCTTTTAATTCCCGGTCATTGTAACAAGGCTTGTATAAAAAAGTCTGACTTTGGCTTGAAGGAATGCTGCCTTTCAATAGGTGGCACTGTGGAGGATTTATTCCATCTCCCTTATTTGCATATTACCCAGAGGAGCGTGCATGGCCATTTGAGTCTCCTCACTTACCGTATATAGTTCCTCTCCCTAAGGAGAAAAGATAGCGTTTAACAATTATCTTTATGGATCTCATAGGAGACATGGGAGAAAACCCTTAAACGGAGTTCATATAAAAGTGATGAAGGAATGTGGAGTATTCCTTGGCTCAAAAATAGTCTAAAAGATGCCATATGATCATTGCATATATACTGGACCTGCAGGATACACAGAGGCTGCCCATATAGCCATCTTAAGGTATATATTGATATCTGCGCTTTGGCTTCCATTCATAATTGGTCATATAATGGGCCACAATAGCACCTAATGGACCACACTGACTTCTAATCAATGGCACTAATGTGTTGTGGTGTCTGTTGCTTTGACGTTAAGAATAGCATTGGATTCTGCTGTATGTTTGCTGTCACACATGACAGAACTGTCAAAGGCAGTGTGAAAAAAAGCCTTACACAAACCCTACAGAGAAATTATATCTGCAGCCCTACCGGTGAACCTAATTTGTGTTATGGTCTGCACAGATAGATGAGGAGACACTGGAGAACCCTTCTCAGTACACCGAGGAAACGTAACCAGAGGTCATAGGCTATACTGCATGGTAACCTCCTGAACAAATAGGGAGAGAAAGTCAACGTAACGCTCTACAAAGTGCAACTGTATATTTCAGAGGTTGTCTGAGTTCATTTCCACATGTGTCAGACTGGAGTTGATAGGGCCTTCCGGTAAAATTCATTCTGGGGACCAACGAAACGGCTACATGCAAATATTAACTTCTGAGATGCTCTCCGCTACTTATCCATATGTACTACAGAGGGTTACTTTGCCATGTGCTGCTTGTGCAGGGTGTGGGGGACTGGAGACCCACTCCTGGCTTAGGTCCCATAGAGGGATCCACCTGTTTTCCTGGAAGGCACTTTGACTTTGCAAATTTCCCACCCAGACTCATTGTGCTATGAATTTCCAGCTGGGAGGACTGGGACTGTGGTGATGTCATGGTATGAGCCCCGGCCCACGTAGTGGCATGCTCACTGTCATTTCGGTGCTAGATGCTCATTGAGACACTTTTCTGCCAATTAATGGACTGAATGGTTGGCTAGGAGGTGGCATCCCAGGAAACCAATCAGCTGTAGTTTGTGTATAATTATTCTGGCTCCTCCTCACTGAGAACGCTGGTTATACTCTTAGTCTGAAAGTGTTTCTGGTCCTGTCAGCAGCTTCTTTTACCTGACCAGGGTCTTGGTTTATATACGTCTGCTGGTTACTTACTTATTTGGGGTGTTTGCATATCTTATTCTCTGTACTTGTGGTGGTTTATTACTCATTACATGTCATCTTATCCTTGCCACTATTTCCTGATACCATCTAGGAAAATTCAGAGTCATGTCAGGTTCCTGACGTGGGATTGACCTTATCGGGGAGACTTCTACTGGTAGGTAGGGTCTATATCAGAGGTTTAGGTTCAGTTTTCCCATATCCCTGTTAAAAGTTTTATTTTATCCGCGTTTATACTTAGCGTGTATAAACTCATCCTTTTAGAATGCAACTAATACGTCTAGGTTTGGACATAACACATTGCTTCAATACTTGTCAACTTCTTCACCTGTTACTTTGTACCATACCATCAGGCACAAGCTGCATATGGAGCTGTGACAAGGCACAGGGGTGCTGCCTTATGGTTACCTGCTGCTTCTCTCTTGCACTACTGTAAGAAGGGGACACATGTCTAAAGTTTTGTTGCTTATAATGATTTAATATGTGTACCCTTATGTGCTAGGGAGCAAATATTGGGGATGAACAGCTGAAAACGTATGAGAGGTGGAGTGAATATATAGAGGAGCGAAATTTTAGCGGCATAGTTGTGTGGCTGGTATATGTTGCCATGATTTCTGAGAGACTGAAGAAGCTGTGACGGGCCCTTGAGACTGGAGTATTCACCGCTGGCTGCCATTTGCAAGTTACAGTGTGTCTTAGGAAAGGGGTTCCATAATGTTGATTTACCAAGCACCACTGTGTGCATCTCCGCTACCAGCCATCACACCTAAGTGTCGGAGACTGCGTTGCAAAGTTAATGAAAAGTAATTTACAGCAAAAAAAACTGACATGAAATGTTTCGGCAGGGAGTCTATTCCGGGTTTAGTTATTGGGACCATTTCTTAAGCCACAGCGGTCGCCCAGAGTCTAATATAGACAAGTAAAAAAAACCCCACTGCTAAGCAGAAAAATAAGCTAGAGCTAATGTAAATGCATAATTCATGTCCATATTTATGTCTGCAGAATAAGATATATGTTTTCGCTGGTGTATGCATATTTCAGTTGCACCGTGCTGATGGGAGGTCGGAATTTGACACAAGCAGCATGAATCAATGAACCCTTCCTGCCAGTTGTTCAGAGCTTGTCAGTAGCGCCATCTAATTTGTGACAACTACAAGCAGCTTCCTGTCCGCAGGGGGCGATATTCCTGCAGAATACATTTTATTACTTAGTGGAATCTATGCCATGATGAATTGTTGCCGTTCTGAAGGCCAAAGGAGGTCCAACGCGCTATTAGATGGGGATCTCTAATAAAGTGTCAATGCAGTGTGCTTCTTTTTAATATCTATGTGCTTAATTTATGGTAGAACAATGGTGATGCAATAATCACTCCACAGCTGAGAGGCCCTACTCCCGAAATAAAAAATGATGGCTCAGCTACCTTGAAAAATGGCACAATGAAAACAAAAAAACAAGCACTTTGTATGTGAAAGTTACAGTATTCCTCAGAGTGGATTTCCTATAATAGGTAACACGGGTTGCTACCAGAATCCCCCCCCCCCCCCCATTGTATGTACACATTACACATTACAAATAATGCACGCAATACGCAGAGAATAGAACCTATTGATTTCAATGGATTAATTCACATTTCTTTTTTTACTACACGCACAAAAAAATAGAACATGCGCTATTTTGTTTGAATTTGCGCATCAAAGGGCCTTATAGAAGTCTACAGGCATGAAGGGGTTGCTTGAAATACAGCGCAAACCCGTGGGGAAAGAACATCTGGACTTCATTAGGCTAAATAGTCTTTTAAATCAAGGTGTATTGTGCGCACATATGAACAGGCCCTGCATGCGCAAAAAAGTACAGTGCAATGTGTGGATACCCTCGACCTGGCTCCTTGTTCATAGGCAAATACGATGCTCATGTGAAGGAGCCCTTAAGCCCCTTTTAGGGTTTCTTTACACGACCGTATTTACGTAGAAATTATGTGTGCAAAACACAGACAATAGAACCCATTGATTTCCCAATAGAACCCAAATGTTTTGTGTGCGTGCAAAAAATAGGAGGACCTGCTTTATCTTTCTGCGTTTTGCTCACCAAAGGTCCCCATAGAACTCTATGGGAGGTGTGCAAATATGCAAGGGGAAACACTGTGCAAAACCATGGGGAAAAGAACACATCTGGACCTCATTAGGCTAATGGCCTTTCAACCCTTTTAGTGGCATGCCCAGAAAATCTCCGGGGCTTGCTGCACTGAACATGCAGTTAAACCCCAGAAGATTTTTGTGGACAGCTCTATTGCTGAAATGTGCAGAGCACTGAGCTGTTATATGAAATCTTCCAGGGTTTTTTTACTGCACACTCAGGGCAGCAAGCCCCGGAGATTTCCCTGCCATAATATGGTAATAATAAACCTGTTACTGAAGGGGTTAATCCACGAAAAGGTGTATTGCACACCTGTGAACTGGCCCTGTGTGCGCAAAAAGTACAGTACTATGTGCAGACATTTGCGCAAATGTTCCTCATCCAACCTCGTTCATGCGCTGCACATACGCTCATGTAAAGCCACCCCAAATAAGTAGTAGTTTATTTATAAGGCTGGAATGACCCCAGATCTTGGTCCACCTCCATATACTGAGCGATGATCCTCCTGTGTAAGAGCATAGCACTGATCATAGCTGGGATCACTGTCAGGCGCCTTAGCGTGAAAGTCTAGCCCCTCCTATCTCATATAGACCTGCTGCTGTGAGATATACACTATTTCGCGTGCCATGCCCTCTATTTGCAGGTCTCCTAGTTCCTTGTATAATGGGTAGAAGTTCTTAGTCTTCCTGCAGTAAGGTCACTCATGCAATGGGAAATGTGTGCACTGCAGAAATGTTTCACATGAAATATTCATGATTGATGTGAAATGCCACCTGTCTCCGACATTTTACCCATTCCATCCGTTGCTGTTTTCCTTCCCCTCTGTATGTGACGTTACATAATAGCACACTGCTTGCTCCAGAACAGATTACTTGGCAGAGTTCACATCGTCCATTCGTCACTGTGGGACTCACGCTTTCCTCTGCAGGAGACTGAAATATCTCAACGACACCACAAGAAGAAGCGCAGAAAGTATTTCAAAGCCAAAACTGCCATTTCAATATATAAAAGAATATTTAAAGCCGGAAAGATAAAGCCTTTAGATTCTGAATACTGTGTGAAGTGTAACATTGAGATAGAATAATAGTTTAGGACATCTTTCCATCCTCATTATTGTTATTCACCATATATTCTTTTACATGTATTATTATCTGATGGAGAGTGTTGGATAATAGCAGTAATTAGTGTATTAATGATAAGAAGGTCAAATTCTATAGCTGAAGTCACTTGTATTAACAGGACTGTCCGGGCATTTTACTGTCTTTTACTATTGATGACTTATGTTCATGATAGGTCATCAATAGTTGAATAGTGGGGGTCTGCCCATGAGGATCTCCGCTGTTCGGCTGATTGCTGGGCCCGCTGTCAGTGTGAACAGTGTTAGAAGCACATTCTGGACAGGCCCAGGCTGGCCCACAAGGGAAAAGCTGAATTCGTTGGTGGGCCCTAAGCTAGGGTGGGCCCCCAGCCCCTGACCCCATGCAAAGGAGCTGCACAAATTAGAGTATACTAATTCCTGATGGCTGCAACCTCCATATACTCGGAAACATGGCCGTACATAAATGCAATCAACTTTCTATTGAAGTATATGGAGAATGCAGCAGCGAGGAATTTGTGAATGGGGATTAGGTAATCAGGAAATATTTGCATGTAACTGTACAGCGGGCTCCCAGAATGAACTTTATTGGTGGGCATTGTGCACCACAGTCTGGCACTGGCTGACCGTATTGCAGCAGCCTGGTTTAGTATTGCAGGCACAACTCCCATTGCTGTGCAACTACGACACTGATGTCTCCACCCTGTGCCACTCAATGGACTGATGCCTCCACTGTGTGCCAGTCACAACTCTTATACCTCCACTCTGTACCCATCACTGCACTGATTGCCCATCAAATATAGAATGCAATTTATACTAATCACTGTCATCCATAAAGCGCTGCACTACCATATACAGTGGGGGAAAAAAAAGTATTTTGTCAGATACCAATTGTATAAGCTCTCCCACTTAAAAAGATGAGAGAGGCCTGTAATTGACATCATAGGTAGACCTCAACTATGAGAGACAACATGAGAAAACACATCCAGAAAATCACATTGTCTGATTTTTAACGAATTTATTTGCAAATTATGGTGGAAAATAAGTATTTGGTCAATAACAAAAGTTCATCTCAATACTTTGTTATATATTCTTTATTGGCAATGACAGAGGTCAAACGTTTTCTGTAAGTCCTCACAGGGTTGGCACACACTGTTGCTGGTATGTTGGCCCATTCCTCCATGCAGATCTCCTCAAGAGCAGTGATGTTTTGGGGCTGTCGCTGGGCAACACGGACTTTCAACTCCCTCCAAAGGTTTTCTATAGGGTTGAGATCTGGAGACTGGCTAGGCCACTCCAGAACCTTGAAATGCTTCTTACGAAGCCACTCCTTCGTTGCCCTGGCGGTGTGCTTGGGATCATTGTCATGCTGAAAGACCCAGCCACGTTTCATCTTCAGTGCCCTTGCTGATTGAAGGAGCCTTGCACTCAAAATCTCACTATACATGGCCCCATTCATTCTTTCATGTATACGGATCAGTCGTCCTGGTCCCTTTGCAGAGAAACAGCCCCAAAGCATGATGTTGCCACCCCCATGCTTCACAGTAGGTATGGTGTTCTTTGGATGCAACTCAGCATTCTTTCTCCTCCAAACACGACGAGTTGTGTTTCTGCCAAACAGTTCTACTTTGGTTTCATCTGACCATATGACATTCTCCCAATACTCTTCTGGATCATCCAAATGCTCTCTAGCAAACTTAAGTAAGCCCTGGACATGTACTAGCTTAAGCAGGGGGACACATCTTGCACTGCAGGATCTGAGTCCCTGGCGGCGTAGTGTGTTACTGATGGTAGCCTTTGTTACGTTGGTCCCAGCTCTCGGCAGGTCATTCACTAGGTTCCTCTGTGTGGTTCTGGGATTTTTGCTCACTGTTCTTGTGATCATTTTGACCCCATGGGGTGAGATCTTGTGTGGAGCCCCAGATCAAGGGAGATCATCAGTGGTCTTGTATCTCTTCCATTTTCTAATTATTGCTCCTACAGTTGATTTCTTCACATTAAGCCGCTTGCCTATTGCAGATTCAGTCTTCCCAGTCTGGTGCAGGGCTACAATTTAGTTTCCAGTGTCCTTCGACAGCTCTTTGGTCTTCACCATAGTGGAGTTTGGAGTGTGACTTCTTGAGGTTGTGGACAGGTGTCTTTTATACTGATAACAAGTTCAAACAGATGCCAGTACTACAGGTAATGAGTGGAGGACAGAGGAGCTGCTTAAAGACGAAGTTACAGGTCTGTGAGAGCCAGAAATCCTGCTTGTTTGTAGGTGAACAAATACTTAGTTTCCACTATAATTTGCAAATAAATTCGTTACAAATCAGACAATGTGATTTTCTGGATGTGTTTTCTCATGTTGTCTCTCATAGTTGAAGTCCACCTATGATGTCAGTTACAGGCCTCTCTCATCTTTTTAAGTGGGAGAACTTGTACAATTGGTATCTGACTAAATACTCCCCCCCCCCCCACTGTATTTCCTCCCTCACCTCTGTCTACCACCTCTACCCAAGCTCTCCATTGTGCTAATGGCCTTACAATAAATTCCCCTCTAATCTGAACCTCTCACTCCCATCTGCAAGATTTTTCGGAGTGGCACCAGTTCTCTGGAATGTTCCACTCCAGGCAATCAGATTAATTCCCCATGCCTTACACTTTAGGGTCCTTCTAGACGAGCTGATTTATTATTTGAAGGACCGAGTGACATTATTGCTAGCTCGTTCGCTCTCCTGCAGCCTATTTAGACAGGTAGACACATCGTTGGCTCGTTCAAACAAGAAATCATTTAGTCTTTCACATTCGCTGTATAAGTCAAGGCCTGAACGATTGTTGCTTAAACCAAACGAAAAGTGAACGAGCCAACAATGATTTTATGCCTGCATAAAATGAACGACAAATAAAAAGTGAATGATTGTTGTTCATCGCTCAGTTGTTGGCTCGTGTTTAGACTGAATGATTCATTCACGTTGGCTTGTTTGAACAATTTTATTAACGCTAATCGTTCCGCCTAAAAGCATCTTAAGTCTTCTCTATTTACCCCACTTCTACACTCCCCCTTTGAAACTTAACCCCCTTCTTCCCATTGTATCCCCACGACCAATATAGCCTAATGCCATTCATATCTGTATATACACAAATACAGCTTATCACCGGCTCATACTGCTTTATGTATATATGTATAGCAACATTGAAACATTGTCAGCACTTCCCAAATAGGTTAATTGTATAGGTACACGTAAACCGCGGCTGCAAATATACAATACAAGCAGAAACACATGGCAACAAGCAGTCATACACATTTAATAGAAAAAAAATACATAACATCACGGGCAATGAGATTTTCGTCCGCATGCTTCGTGAACGAAAATCACGTGAGCGAAAGGCAACTGCAACCGAGTCATGGCTGCATTGTTTTGTTGCCCATTCAGACGGCTGGGGCTGTGGCGCATATACGCTGCAGCCCAGAATACCGTTGGGCAGGGGGAGAGAGTTTAGCTCTGCTAAACTCCCTCCCCCTTCCCTCCCCCTCTCCGCCCCTTGCTGACTGTCGCCAAGGAAGGGGCGGGATGGGTTCAGCGTCCAAAGAGCGGGCCCTCAGCCTAGGAGACAGCGCGGTAGAGTTTGGGCCTGGTCACGGGGTTCTTCCATCACCCACCTTTAGGGTAGCATGGGACCCATCCAAGTAACTGAGGGTAGGCCCTTCAAAGGGTAACCCACTACGCGGTTTATGGTGATGACACCGTTCCTCTGCGGTGAATCCAGATGGTGAAATAAATGGTCCACACTCACAGGGCAATTCTAAACAGCAAAGCCGGGAATGGTGGGCAATGCTCCTTTACTTGTAGAAGCTTATTTACAGTTTAATCAAAGCATAACTCACGCCAGCAGGACAATTGTTGCAGAAATCACAAAGTAGTGTGACAGGGAGGAATCTTCAGTCCCAGTTATCTGTAGGACTCTGTGCTCGGGCAGCACTCACGTTTGGCATACACTCCACACAGAAATGGCGGGTCCACTCTCTCTCTCTTAGATCCTTAGTGGGGTAATACACCACTGGCATCTCCTGGGTGTAACGGGCCCAGGGACAGCTGGGGATGTCTCTCAGCCTCCTCCATTCCAGCCCACACAAAACTGAAGGTGTCTGTGTGAGCTCCTTGCAAGACGATGACCGGAACCCCACACTTTATGGCCTTGCACTCACATACATAAATTGCACGCTCACGTGACAGACAAGATACATTCTCAGACATTCTCACATACCAGACAATTAACCCATTCAGGGCTCCTACCTACTTGTGTTTTCTTAACGCTGCGATATCACTGCGTTTTTTCTTTTTTAATTCTTTATTTCTCATTTTCAATTTAGTTACAATTTACAAAAAAAAAAAAACATTTTCAGGGAACAGATATGTCTAACAGATCAAAGTATGCGATTCTCTGTTCCTCTCTGTGACCCATGGAATAAAGCAATAAGGGGTTCTTGATTTCCTTGTCGGGTTCACTTGTTGTTTTACGTTGGTGGGTGGGTGTATTCTCTGTCTGAATATAACTCTTGTTTAGTTTTAACTTCGTGAACAACTGGTCTCAGAACTGTCTGGACCTAACGCATATTATCTCAGTCACATTTAACGATTAAACATTGAACCTGGACTAAAGACAGGGAAAAACATTAGGGGTTTAGACACATGGGGGGGGGGGGGGGGGAATGGGGTACGGATTCAGAGACCTTCAGTTATTGGGGTTTTTGAGCCTCTGGTATTCCGTCGTATCTTGGAACTCTAACCAGTAGTACCATGTTTTTGTAAATTTTTCCTGGGTTCCTCTGAGTGTCGCTGTAAGGTCCTCCATCTCCATCAACCCCTGCATCGTGTTGAGCCATACTACCACTGTAGGGGGAGTGGTCTGCCGCCAGAGTCTCGGGATGCAGGACCTCGCTGTACCGACCAGGTGTCTTACTGATGAATTCTTGTATGTCGATAGGGGGATCGTGTTGTGGTGTAGGAGGAAGAATGCTGGTGTTTTGGGAATTGGGTATTGTGTAAATTTGGTGGTGATCCTCCATACCTCCACCCAGAAGCCAGCCAGCAGCGGACAGTCCCAAAAGTTGTGTAGAAAAGTCCCCTGTGCAGTTCCACACCTCCAACAGAGGGGCAAGACCGAGGGGTATATTTTGTGTAATCGAGAGGGCACCCTGTACCACCTTGAGAGCACTTTGTACCCGGATTCCTGTATCTTGCTGGAAATCGATGTGGAGTGTGTGAGTGTAAAGATTTTTTCTCTTTCAGCTGGAGATTGGGAATTGAGGATGTTGTATATGCGTGACAGGGTATGCCTGGATGGCCCTTCTGTGCTGCATATTAGTTCAAAGTGTGTTTTTGCGCGGTTGAAGGTGCTTGGGTGGGGTAGGGATCTAAGGAAATGTCTTAATTGTATTGTCTCCCAGAAGGGTATTGGGTAAGGGTCTGTTATCCTATTCAGTGCGTCTGTTGTTAACCATTCGTCATCCTGTATGAAATGTAAGGCTCTGAATTTGCTTTCTTGGAACCAGCGGCGGAAGGCTTTGCTCTCATTGCCTGGCGGGAATGCGGGATTCCCTAAGATCGGAAACATGGGGGATGGTTTGGGCGCCAGCTCTGGTCTTGCGAACACTTTGTTTGCTGTCGCCAGGGTGGGGCCAATGGTGGGGTGCTGGGCCGATTCTGCGGGAGTCTGTTCCTGGATCCATGGGAGTACTGCTACATTTTTTTTAATGAGATTGTCAATGGGACTTTCTAATGTTAAAATCGCATCACACAAAAATCACAAAGCACCAACTTGTGATGCATTTTTAACATAAGAAAGTCCCATTGACAATCTCGTTAAAAAAACGCAGCGATATTGCAGCGTTAAAAAAACACAAGTAGGTAGAAGCCCTCAGTGCTGCAGAAGTGCAATACACATCATATTCATTCAACATGAAAGGCACTGACCATACAAAGCACAAGACAAATGCATTCATACAGTATTGAGGGGCCCCATTGTTCTGGGCCACTACACGGGGTGAGAGCTAGTATGTGAATCTCCCACCCTTCCCCTCTTCCTTTGCCAGCAGCTGGCAAGGGGCGGAGAGGGGGAGGGAATTTATCAGAGCCGCTGCTAAACTTCCTCCCACTTCCCTTTTCTGGCAGCTCTCATAGGCTCCCATAGGAGTCTATGTGACCGGCCAGCGTGTTCCAGGCAAAGATAGGTCCAAACCTATCTTTTCTGGTCAGCATAAAAGCGGCAGGCCGTGTGCACTTTTTTTTCGAGATGGCCAATTTTACGCCCCCAAAAATCATCCTTCTGAACAAATTCATTGGAATCCAATGCTTCAGATGGTCGCGAATTTCGGCCGGCGTTTTATCGCAGCAAAATTGCCACAATAAAACACCCGTGTGAATAAAGCCCAAGCCTACAAATAAAACAGGGAGCATAGGACACTAAATTATATAGTCCAATTAAAAGGACATAGGACAGATGAGTTAAAGGAAGTGCAGGACAAATGCAAATGCTTCTAACATATAGTCACAGGCACAGTTTATGTGCAGTTATATATTTAACCCCTTAACGACCAGCCCATAGTGTTTTTACGTCCTGCCCAAGTGGGCTTTATTCTCTGAGGACGTAAAAACATGCGTCCTACAGAGAATAAAGCCCCGTGGGCTCTGGACGTGACAGCTCCATGCTGTCGGTGCCCGCAGGTAGCCGACAGCATGGAGCGGTCATCCTGGGCTGCGGGCAGTCCCCCCCGGCATTGCGATCGGCGCTATCCAATGGATAGTGCCGATCGCAAAAAAGTAAATAAAAGTGCTTGAAAAGTAAAAGATTCAGCTGCCCTGATGGATCGGATCTATCAGAGCAGCTGAAAATACTCACCCAGGTTCCCCGATGTCTGCCGCAGGTAAAAGGGTCCTCCGGGACCCGGGGCGGCTCTTCTGTGCATGTGCGCCAGACGAATGATGTCACGCGCGTGCGCAGAAGAATGGGAACCCCGGGGAGTTTAAAATCTCCTGGTTCCCGGCTCCTGAAGGTAGCCGGGAACCAGGAGATGTCCCCGGGGACCATGGCGAGCGGTGCCCGGACCCGCAATCGCTGCTATCCAGTGGATAGCAGCGATCGTGAAAAAGTTTTTAAAAAGTAAAAATCAGCTTAATTTCACCTCCCCTCATGGATCGGATCCATGAGGGGGGTGAAAATACTCACCCCCGGTCCTCAGCGGCGCCCCGGTCTTCCGGGACCTGAGTCCCCTTCTGCGCATGCGCGCCCGATTATTGACATCGGGCGCGTGCACAGAGGGGCTCAGGACCCGGGAAATTTAAAATCCCTCTGCTCCTGACTGCCATGTGTAGCCAAGAGCAGAGGGATGTCCCTGCAGAGATGATCACTGTTATACAATGGATAGCAGTGATCATTTAAAGTAAAAAAAAAGTGTAAAAAAGTAATTAAGAAAATGGGTAAAAAAGTAAAAAAAAAAAGTTTAAAATGTAAAAAAAAAAGTTTAAAACGCTTACATTTCATATCCCCTCACGGATCATATCCGTGAGGGAGGAAGAAATTACGTACCTAAGGCCCCTGGATTTATCCGCTGACCTTACCACAGCTTCTGCGCACGTGGCCGTCACCAAAGCGGCAGACGCATGCGCAAAAGCCGTGGATTGCCAGGATAACTTAAAGGGGTTGTCTGGCCATAAACATTAGGTCTCATTACTTCTGTTTGCCCATTTCCATGCACTTTGTAATATACATTGTGCATGGAAAATGAAGCAAACAGAAGTTTTGGACTTACCTGAAAGGATGCCCCCCCCTGTGTTGCTCCTCCGTCGTCCCTGGTTACCACAAGAATCTTTTCTTCTTGTCGGCCCAGCTCTTGTCGGCGCGGGAAGGAGCCCCTTCTCATCCGCGCATGCGCAGTTCTTCTCTCTGCAGCCGGGACCGATATACGATCTTTTTGTGTGCAGGGGGGGGGGGGAGAATGGAAGAGCCTCAGAGCAGGAACTGAGCTCCCGCCCCCTCTCTGCCTCCTCTCCGCCCCTCTGCACTATTTGCAATGGGGAGAGCCGAGACGGGGCGGGGCTAATTCTCGGACCTTAGCCCCGCCCCCGTCCCGCCTCTCCTCATTGAAAATAGTGCAGGGGGGCGGAAAGGAGGCAGAGAGGGGGCGGGAGCTCAGTTCCTGCTCTGAGGCTCTTCCATCCCCCCCCCCCCTGCACACAAGAAGATCGTATATCGGTCCCGGCTGCAGAGAGAAGAACTGCGCATGCGCGGATGAGAAGGGGCTCGTTCCCGCGCCGACAAGAGCTGCTGCGGCCCGACAAGAAGAGAAGATTCTTGTGGTAACCAGGGACGACGGAGGAGCAACACAGGGGGGGGCATCCCTTCAGGTAAGTCCAAAACTTCTGTTTGCTTCATTTTCCATGCACAATGTATATTACAAAGTGCATGGAAATGGGCAAACAGAAGTAATGAGACCTAATGTTTATGGCCGGACAACCC
This sequence comes from Eleutherodactylus coqui, assembly GCF_035609145.1. Taxonomy (NCBI): domain Eukaryota; kingdom Metazoa; phylum Chordata; class Amphibia; order Anura; family Eleutherodactylidae; genus Eleutherodactylus; species Eleutherodactylus coqui. Next base: position 75,647,955 of record NC_089837.1, on the reverse strand, counting down.
CTTTAACCCCTTAACGACCAGCCCATAGTGTTTTTACGTCCTCCCGAAGTGGGCCTTATTCTCTGAGGACGTAAAAACATGCTTCCTGCAGAGAATAATGCCCCTCGGGCTGTGGACGTGACAGCTCCATGCTGTTGGTGTCAGCAGGTAGCTGACAGCATGGAGCTGTCATCCCGGGCTGTTCGGAGCCCCCCCCGGCATTGCGATCGGCGCTATGCAATGGATAGCGCCGATCGCAAAAAAGTAAATAAAAGTGCAATAAAAGTTAAAGATTCAGCTGCTCTGATGGATCGGATCCATCGGAGCAGCTGAAATTACTCACCGATGTCCGTCGCACGACTCCCAGCTGTCCCGATGCTCCGGGCGCCGTAGCCGTCCTTCTGCGCATGCGCGCCTGGCGGCATTACGTCAGCCGCATGCGCAGAAGGCCCGGCGGCGCGGGAGACTTAAAATCTCCTGGCTCCCGGCTCCTGTAGGTAGCCGGGAGGCAGGAGATGTCATCGGGGACTGCAGTGAGCGGTCCCCGGTACCGCGATCGCCGTTATCCAATGGATAGCGGCGATCGCAAAAAAGTTAAAAAAAAGTGTAAAAAAAGAAAAGTTTCACCTCCCCTCATGGATCGGATCCATGAGGGGAGGTGAAAATACTCACCTCAGGTCCGACGATGTCCTCCGGCCGGTGTCTGGACCCCCCGCTGGCTTCTGCGATGTGCCGATGCGGCGCGCATGCGCAGAAGCCGCCGAGCCCGGCAAATTCAAAATCTCCCTGCACCCGGCTGTCACAGATAGCCGAGTGCAGGGAGATATGACTGGGGACCGCTGTATGCGGTTTCCAGTCATATGATCACCGTTATCCATCAGATAACGGTGATCATATAAAGTTAAAAAGTAAAAAAAAAAAAAAAAGTTAAAAGTAAAAAAAGGTTTAAAAAGTTAAAGTTTCATCTCCCCTTATGGATCGTATCCGTAAGGGGGGATGAAATTACGTACCCAAGGTCCCGGATTTGTTCCCTGGTGGGATGTTGATCCGCGGATGTTACCCCAGCTTCGGCGCATGCGCCCGTCAGCATGATGGCGGACACATGCGCAAAAGTGAAAGATTGCCCAAGAAATATAAAATCTCCCTGCTGCTGGCTACAAAAGGTAGCCAAGAGCCTGGAGATGTCACGGGGAGCCGCGGTATGCGGTTACTGGTCACGTGATCGCCGTTATCCAATGCATAATGGCGATCACGTAAAAGTTCTTTAAAAAGTGGCAGTTTCATTTCCCCTCACCGATGCGATCGGTGGGGGGAGATGAAACATCTTCTCGGAGGCTTCCGCATTTGAATCCAGATGCGATTATCCTCCATGGACCCTTCCGGCTGCTGCGCATGCGCCCGCCGGCAAAATGCCGGACACATTCACAGGAGCCGGGAAGCCCAGGAAATGTTAAATCTCCTTGCTCCCAGTGACTAACGGTCGCTGAGTGCTTGGAGCAGTGACCGGGGGCCTTGCTGAGCGGTCCCCGGTCACATGATAAAGTAGCGAACTAACATTAGGCCGGTCACGCGTGACCGGAGAGGAATTACAGGTTCTGCATGCGCTTGATCAGCGGTAATCCACGGATCAATCGCATGCATTGGATTACACAATTCCCCCCAATTAGCGGGTCGGAATTACGTAATCCACTCGCAGAAACAGAACACAGCATGCTATATTTTACCACGAATATCCGCGACCTAGAGCCCTTTGTGCTCTATGACCACGGATATACTCGCACCCCATATGCAAACACATTGTGTACGGGCTGCGGGTACCCGAGTCATCTCTAAGCGACGGCGCGGGAAATGCAAACAAAAAACCGCCTGTGTGAGTAGGCAGTTATGTGCAGTACATTACGCAACCGTACGCAGGGTCACAGCCGGGCTCACAGCTGGGATCCGCTGTGGGCCTCCGCAAGCAGATTCCGCCTACGGCTACGTGAGCCCGGCGTTATTCAGACCGCTACCTGTAATCCGTAATTTACAAGAAGCCCCGGGAACGCTCGCCTTCCTGCAGTTCCAGGAGCAGCTTGTTGAGCGCCTTCTCTGTGAGACCGCTGCACCGCAGCAAGATTACAAAGCCTCACAGCGCCACTTTCTACACCCCATCCCCGCTGCTGAGGTTACGAAATACCCCCCAAAATATATGAGAGGAGGGGGAATACCCGGTTTTCTTGCCCCATGTGCCCAGCCCAACCAGCCTCCGTAATTACCCCTGTCTTCGGACATAAAACGCATTTATATTATTACCTTTATCTAATATTTAGGGAATGCCAAAAAATGGGGATGGCGGGGGGGGGGGGGATTATTTTTAGGAAGTCAATTTTTTTTCCGTATAAGTGGGCAATGGGGCCTGGAATTTATTCAGTTCTGCCCTGAAATCCAGCGGGCATTCCCTCCATTATGGGCCTAGCCATGTGTCCTGTAAGTAGATTAGGGCCACAATAGGTATGTTTCTGAACAGGGGGCAAACAGGGGTATCCATTTTGGGGTGAAAGTCTTCATTCCTATGTACACTGTACAAAAAAAACAGTTTTTAAATTGACAAAATTGACAAACAAATGAAAATCGTAATTTTTTCCTTTTGCTTTGCTTAGATTCATTCAAATACTTTGGGGTCAAAATATGCAGTACACCCCTAGATGAATTTGTTAAGGGGTCTAGTTTTTAAAGTGGGTCATTTGTGGGGGTTCTCTATCGTTTTGGACGCTCAATGGCTCTACATGTGGGCAATGGGGACTGGAATTTATTCCGTTGTACCCTGAAATCCAACGGGTGCTCCTTCCATTATAGGCCTAGCTATGTTTCCTTTAAGTAGATTAGGGCCACAATGGGTATGTTTCTGAACACGGGACAAATGGGGGTATCCATTTTGGGGTGAAAGTCTTCATTCCTATGTACACTTTCCAAAAAAAACAGTTTTTAAATTGACACAATTGCCAAAAAAATGAAAATCGTAATTTTTTCCTTCTGCTTGGCTTAGATTCATTCAAAAACTGTGAAGTCAAAAAAGTCATTATACCCCTAGATAAATTCGTTAGGGGGTCTACTTTTCAAAATGGGGTCACTTGTGGGGGTTCTCCATCGTTTTGGTCACTCAATGGCTCTACAAGTGGGCAATAGGGCCTAAATCTCCTTCAAGCAAAATTTCTGTTCCGAAAGCCACCGGTTGCTCCTTTCATTTTGGGCCCCATTGTGCATATAGACGTAATACTAGGGCCACAATGGGTATGTTTCTGTGCACAGGACAAACAGGGGTATCCATTTTGGGGTGCAAGTCTTCATTCATATATGTGTGGTACAAAAAAAACTGCTTTTGAAATGACAGAATTACCAAAAAATGAAAATCGTATTTTTTTTCCTTCGGCTTGGCTTAGATTCATTCAAAAACTGTGAAGTCAAAAAAGTCATCCTACCCCTAGATAAATTCGTTAAGGGGTCTACTTTTCAAAATGGGGTCACTTGTGGGCATTCTCCATCGTTTTGGTCACTCAAGGGCTCTACAAGTGGGCAATGGGGACTAAATCTCCTTCAAGCAAAATTTCTGTTCCGAAAGCCACCGGTTGCTCCTTTCATTTTGGGCCCCATTGTGCATCCAGACATATGATTAGGGCCACAATGGGTATGTTTCTGAGCACGGGAGAAACAGGGGTATCCATTTTGGGGTGCAAGTCTTCATTCATATATGTGCTGTACAAAAAAACTGCTTTTAAAATGACAGAATTACCAAAAAAATGAAATTTGTAATTTTTTTCCTTCGGCTTGGCTTAGATTCATTCAAAAACTGTGAAGTCAAAAAAGTCATTATACCCCTAGATAAATTCGTTAAGGGGTCTACTTTTCAAAATGGGGTCACTTGTGAGGGTTCTCCATAGTTTTGGTCACTCAATGGCTCTACAAGTGTGCAATAGGGCCTAAATCTCCTTCAAGCAAAATTTCTGTTCCGAAAGCCACCGATTGCTCCTTTCATTTTGGGCCCCATTGTGCATCCAAACGTAAGATTAGGGCCACAATGGGTATGTTTCTGAGCACGGGACAAACAGGGGTATCCATTCTGGGGTGCAAATCCTAATTTTCATGTGTACTATAGAAAAAAGTCCTGTCTTTAAAATGACATATTTGCAAAAATATGAAATTTTTGTTTTTCTCTTCTAAATTGCATTGACTCCTGAAAAAAAACTGTGGGGTTAAAACACTCATGACACCCCTCAGTGAATACCTTAAAGGGTGTAGTTTTTAAAATGGGGTCACTTGTGGGGGTATCTATCATTTTGACTCCTATGAGCCTTTCCAATCTTGGATTGGTGTAGGAAAACAAAGTGTTCCTCAAAATGCTGAAAAGTAATGTTACATTTGTACGTCTCCTAAATGGTTAAAAAAAACCGAAAGTTTTTCCAATGTGTGCCCAAAATAAAGTAAACGGATGGAAATATAAATCTTAGCAAAAATTTCTATATTATGTTTGCACATATTTGAGATATTGCAGTTGGAAATGTGAAAAAATGACGATTTTTTCAAAATTTTCCCAATTTTGGCGCTTTTAATAAATAAACACAAATTCTATCGGTCTTTTTTTTCCACCTAAATGAAGTACAACATGTGGCGATAAAACAATGTCAGAATCGCTTGGATATGCAAAACCTTTCTGGTCTTTTTCCATGCTAAAGTGACACGTGTCAGATTTGCAAAATTTGGCCTGGTCATTAAGGCGTAAACAGGCTTGGTCACTAAGGGGTTAAAATCTCCTTGCTCCTGGCTACAAAACTTAGCCGAGAGCCTGGAGATTTCACGGAGAGCCGTGGTGAGCGGTTCCTGGTCACGTGTTCGCCGTTATACAATGGATAATGGCGATCACGTAAAAGTAAAAAAAAAAAAGATAGTTTCAGATGCGATCCATCGGTGAGAGGAGATGAAACTTTTTACCAGAGGCCTCCGTATTTGCACCCCGGCGCGATCTTCCTTCGTGAACTTTCCCGGATTCTGCATATGCGACCGCCGGCAAAACACCGGACACATGCGCAGGAGTCGGGGAGCCCAGGAACTTAAAATCTCCTTACTCCCAGCGACCAACGGTCGCCGGGAGCCTGAAGCAGTGATGGGTGGTCTCGTTGAGTGGTCCCCGGTCACGTCATAAAAAGGTAGCGATCTAATATAGGTCGCTCTCACATGACCGGATACGAATTACGGATTCCGCATGCGTCTGATCCGCGGTAATACGCAGATCAATCGCATTGGATTACACAATTCCGCTCACATTAGCGGGTTGGAATTTCATAATCCACTCGCAGAAAAGAGAATGCAGCAGGTTCTATTTTACCGCGGATATCCGCAACATAGAGCCCATTGTGCTCCATGGTCGTGGATATACCTGCTGCCCATACGCAACTACGTTGTATACGGGCTGCGGGTACCCGCGTCATCGCTAAGCGACGGTGCGGGAAATACAAACAACAAGAAAAAAAATATACTGCGCATGACCGCCTGTGTGAATAGGCAGTTATGCGCAGTACATTACGCGGCTGTACACAGGGTCACAGCCGGGCTCACAGCTGGGATCTGCTGCGGGCCTCCGCAAGCGGATTCCACCTATGGCTGCGTGAGCCCGGCGTTATTCAGACCGCTACCTGTAATACGTAATTTACAAGAAGCCCCAGGAACGCTTGCCTTCATGCAGTTCCAGGAGCAGCTTGTTGAGCGCCTGTTGTGTGAGACCGCTGCACTGCAGCAAGATTACAAAGCCTCACAGAGGGCCCCTTTTTACACCCCGTCCCCGCCACTGAGGTCACGAAATACCTCCAAGCGAGAGAGGAGGGGGGATACCCGGTTTTCTTGCCCCATGTGCCCAACCCAACCAGCCTCCGTAATTACCCCTGTCTTCGGACATAAAACGCGGTTTATATTATCACTTTTATCTAATATTTAGGGAATGCCAAAAAATGGGGATAACGTGGGTGGGGGGTTATTTTTAGGAAGTCAATTTTTTTCTATATAAGTGGGCAATGGGGCCTGGAATTTATTCAGTTGTACCCTGAAATCCAGCGGGCATTCCCTCCATTATGGGCCTAGCCATGTGTCCTGTAAGTAGTTTAGAGCCACAATGGGTATGTTTCTGAACACGGGACAAACGGGGGTATCCATTTTGGGGTGAAGGTCTTCATTCCTATGTGTGCAGTTTTTAAATTGACAAAATTGCCAAAAAAATGAAAATCGGAATTTTTTCCTTCTGCTTTGCTTAGATTCAGTCAAATACTGTGGGGTCAAAATATGCAGTACACCCCTAGATGAATTTGTTAAGGTGTCTAGTTTTCAAAATGGTGTCATTTGTGGGGGTTCTTTTTTGTTTTGGCTGCTCAATGTCTCTACAAGTGGGCAAGGGGGCCTGGGATTTATTCAGTTGTACCCTGAAATCCAACTGGTGCTCCTTCCATTTTAGGCCTAGCCATGTTTCCTTTAAGTAGATTAGGGCCACAGTGAGTATATTTCTGAACACGGGACAGGGTGAATGTCTTCATTCCTATGTACACTGTACAAAAAAACTGTTTTTAAATTGACAAAATTGCCAAAAAAATGAAAATCGTAATTTTTTCCTTCTGCTTGGCTTAGATTCATTCAAAAACTGTGAAGTCAAAAAAGTCATCGTACCCCTAGATAAATTCACCACATATGGGTGAAAATCCACATGACCACGTCCATTGCCACCCATATGCTCTTTCTTTGGCAGGTGTGGATTTTCGTCCACACCTGTGGTGCCTTTTTTTTCCGCGCGGAAAAACGTGCAGCTCTCCGCTTATCTAACTGAGCCCTAAGGGTGACCTCACACACAACATTTTAGGAAAACGCTATACTTTTTGTGGTTGTATTTTCATGCAGTTTTTCTTTAGCCAAATCCAGAAATTGATTTATGGTTCAAAATGTTTTATTTGTTCATTTGTAACATATTTCCATGTTAACCAGTAGATTCAACATTATCACATTGATCTATTGTCTGGACAATAACAAATGGTTCCATAACATTTATCTCCTATTCTTGTATAGTAAATATTTTAACTGACAGTACAACCTCTTAATTATCAAACGATCAGAGAAAAGAGAATTACGGAGTATCACAGCTTGAGAAAATGAAGAGAGAGTAAAGAATAGTAATTTATAGGAGCCAATTGTTCTATACATGTTTAAAAAAAGCGGGGTGTGAAGCCATCTGGGCCAGGGCTCTTGCCTATTTTCAGAGACTTTACGGCTTTTTTTAACTCCTGCATTGTGAAGTCCCCTTCAAGGGCCTGTTTGTCATCGCTCGAGATGTGTTTGAGGGCATAAGTTGTTACGTATGAATCTCTCTCAGCCCCGAAGTCCCAATTCGGATCCTCCCAATCTCTCTCTAAATTGTATAAGTCCTGGTAAAATGTGTGGAAGCTCTCAAGGATATTTGTGTTATTATGGACCAACCCCTCTCCCTGTTTGTGGACTGTGAATACGTACATCTGTGATGGTCTGGGGTTCAGAGTCCTAGCCAAACCCCTTCCACTTTTATCCCCAGACTCATAGAACCTCTCTCTGAGTTTATCTCGCTGACATAGTGAGGCCTGGTCAAGAATGCGAAGAATATTGATGCGGGTGGCTGAGATTTCTGTCACTAAGTTGTCTGCAGGGGATGCTTTGTTGGTCGCCTCTAGTTTATCTAGATGTGTCAACAACTCCTCTAGTTTTGCAGATCTCGTTTTTTTGAGCCGTGCCCCTTGGGAGATAAATATCCCTTGGAGTACACACTTGAGGGCCTCCCATTTTATGGGGGCTGCAGTAGAATCTGCATCATGGTCAGTCCTAAAGTTTTCTATAGCTTGCTGGATCTCCAGTAAACATGCTGCATCTTCTAACAAGTTATCATTTAAGCGCCAATTGTAGCTCGTCTTGTCTCCCTGACCTACTATCAAGGACCCCCAAACTGGAGCGTGGTCTGACCATATAAGGGAACCTATTGTCGATGAGGGGCTTCTGTCTAGCAGTCCGTGTGACGCAAACAGATAATCCAGCCTGTGGTAGCTATTGTGGGCTGGGGAATAGTAACTGTAGTCTCTTTCTGCTGGGTGGAGTATCCTCCACATATCTACCAACCGAAGGTTGGCAAGATCTGTTTTGAGCCTGCGTGTTACTGAGGGGGAAAGCCCCGACTTACCCCCTGAGGAGTCACGAGCAGGATCCATGCTTAAGTTGAAATTCCCTCCAAGGATAATTTTGGACCCTTCTGCAAAGGCTGTCAGGGTCCCCAATACCCGAATCCCGAAGCGCTTCTGGTCCTGATTCGGAAAATAAACATTAGCAACTGTAAGAATTTCGTTATACACTTGAATTTTTAAGAAGAGGTATCTCCCCCTTCATCTGCTTCTGAAGATATAAGTTTGTGCGGCAGGCGTTTATGGATTGCTGTAGAAGTGCCTCCAGCTTTTTTTGTTGGGTGTGGGCTGTGGTACCATGTGGTGTAGTGACGATATTTACACTTAGGAATTTTGGAGACCTGAAAGTGCATTTCCTGAATGAAAGCAATCAGTATCTTTTTACGATGTAGGTGGTCTAATATTTGCCCCCTCTTGGTGGGTTTGTTTATCCCTCTTACATTAAAGGTGCAGAACGTTAGGTCCGCCATCTGGTTTCATTAGTGGGGGATATGACTGATAGTCGGCTGAGGGAGGGTAAAGGAAGGGTCCAGGGGGAGAAAAAGAAGGGAATAGACAAAGTGAAACGAGAAAGAAGAATAGAAGAAAGAAGGTTTATCTGGTAAAACCTTGTGCAGCATTGAGCAGCTGCAAATGCTATCAGGGTGGACTGCTGCCCTAGTTGTTGCCAGCATTCGCACAAAGTGTGGTTTGTCACCCTATGTAGGGAACGCGGAGGTTCCGACCAGGATAGGCGCTAACCCTGCACATCCCCCCCCCATGGTAATAAAGTGTAAAACTGCAATAGGCCCTTGGAAAGAGCCTTGGGCTGAAACTCTTGAGGCACCGAAGCAAAACAATATTCTTATCTTAAAACTTATGTAACTGAGAAAGAAAAGGCGAGAGGGCAGAAAGAGATGCCAAGCGGGGGTCACCCAGGTATGAAAGGGCAATCCATGTTAGTTTTGATCCACCAGCATAGTTTGGTCACATTCATGCCACATATTATGTAGCCCAGTCCCATAATTAAGGAATTCTGAGATTAAGGTAAGGCGCCCCCCCCCCCCCCCTGTCCCCGAGCCAACCAATCACCATCCCTACCAACGCTATCTATGGGGTAGCAAAAAGAGGTGGTGAGGAAAGAGATCTTTATGGTACTAACTAAGCTTTTAGCTGTAAGAGAGAGATGGAATCAGAAATCCCACGTTTAAATCAAAGGAAGCGAGTCTGGTGTTGTCAGGTGGGTATCGAACAACCCCCTTTCAGGTTTTAATAGATTGTGATTTCAGGTATTCTTTCCAGCTGGCGCCTGTGTCTCCTGTCGTGGCTTAGGTTGTATAGTTTGCCATTGTTCCTGTGTGGTAGGAGCCAGTACAGTCGGGACCGTGGGCCAATCCGGTAGTGTTATTATCGGCAGCTGTAGAGTTCCCAGAAAATTGGGTAGGTCTCCTAAGGTGCGGAAGACGGCCGTCTTTCCCTCTCTCCTCGCTGTCAGAGAAAAAGGGGAACCCCCACCTGTATGGGATTCCTTGAGCCTTCAGGGCCACTAAAAGCGGTCTGAGAGCCCCTCTCAGGCGTAAAGTATGGCAGGCAAGATCTTACAATATTATAATGAGCCTGCCGTCGTGGTGCAAGTCACCCCTCTCCCTGGCGTTGCAGAGACTTGCATCCTTGTCTTTAAAGGAGTGGACTCTGCAGATTATGTCCCTTGGCCGATTAGGGTCTGTAGCTCTTGGTCCCAGGGCCCTATGAATCTATTTCTATAGTGCGTTCTGGGGGGGTGCTCTAATAATTGCTGAAAGAATGTCTGCGCCCATGCATCAAGGTGTTGCCCCTCTACATCCTCTGGTAGACCACAAATGCGCAGATTGTTCCTGCAATTCCTGTTTTCCAGGTCATCCAGGTGTAGAATGACGCCCGTTATTTGGTCGGCTTGTGCTTGGATTATTTGCCTGTGCGTTTCCAAAATGGCCGCTATGCCCTCTTGAGTCTCTTCGACTTGTAATATTCTGTGGCCCAAGTGTTGCACGTTGGTGTGTATGCGCTCTAACACCTGTTTATTTGATGCTTCCAATCTCTGGAAAAATTCGTCCAGTTCGCTTTTTGTGGGTATCGCCATTATGCAGCTCTTCCATGTCTCCTCATCTATTTTATCAGGCGATCTTCTAGCCCAATTGTGTGCTGGACTGCTGGCTGTACTGGGAGCTGGGGATTGTGACCACAATAGGGAACTACTGCTCATATCTGCTGCAGGGTCTGTGCCGTTGGGGGTGGTGTACTGTGCTGTGTGGGGGGGCTGATGCCCGGGTTACTCACTGCTCCCCCGACTGTGTTTATCTCCAGATCCTCCTGCTCCATAGCTGTCTGTCCCTGGGCACTGCCTGGTTGCTTCTGCCTGGGCATTTTCTCTTATATCAGAGCCTGCCGGTCCGTTGCTCTCTGGTGCTGCGCTATCTCCCCTGCCTGAGAAGGCTCCCGCTCCTGAAGTCTCGCGGGATCCGGCGCCATCTTGGGTTTCATGGTGTCTCTGCTGCCGCCGAGAAATGGCTCTATGGAGCTGTGTTTTCTGCCCAACATGGACATATATGAAAGTTTTCATCATGTCTCCCTCTTCTTTCTTTCTTCTGTAACCTATATAAAGGTTTCCATCATGTTCTTCCTCTTCCTTCTTTCTTCATGTAACATATATAGAGGTTTCCATAGTTTCCCCCTCTACCTTCTTTCTTCCAGCAACATGTATAAAGGTTTGCATCATGCCCCTCTCCCTTTATCTTCCTGTAACATATATAAAGCTTTCCATGTCTCCCCTCTCCTTTCTATAACATATATAAAGGTTTCCATCATGTTCCCCTCTTCCTCCTTTCTCCTGTAACATGTATAAAGGTTTCCATCATGTCACACTCTCTCATCTCTCCTCCAGTAACAAGCTTCCTCTTCTTCATATGAGGTCGGGTGGTGTTAGTCTGCTGCTCGCCGGTGCCTCGGAGCTGCAAGATGGGTGAGAGATGCGGGAGCCCGCCTGAAGTGCGTCCTATCCCGCCATCTGCTAGCCCCCCCCCCCCCCCCCCAGAAATTGATTTAAAAGGAATTGGAAAGGTAAAACCCAAGTGACTTATATTTCTTCTTCTTGCTGATTCAATTTTGAGTTTGGCTCAGAAAAACGGCATTATAAACGCGCAGCGGCATTTTTCGTAAAAGTGATGTCTGTGACACCACCCTATAATATTTATGAAGAATAGCAGAAATATTCCTATGATTTCTGGCTGGTAAATATTATAGAAGCAGCAGCATCCAGACATCTGAAAAGCAGAAATTCACTTATCCAAATAAACTCTACAGCCTCAATAAGCTTGGAGCACTCAGTCGTGTAATAGCCGGGCTAACAATTTCGCACAGTTCAATGTACGTGTAATAGCTTTTCAATTTGGAACCTGAATAGCACAGTAAGAAATCACACAGCAGCGCAGACAATAAGTGGGGACCTGCATAGCTTCACCTTGAAAAAAAATCATTATGCTTGTGTAATACCTGAGGACTTGTACATCTGCTTTCAGATACAGAGCACAGATTTATGTCACCTTCAGGCTGCAGACAAGGACTGCAAAGAAACTTCATGCAAAGACATTGCATAATCTTATTGCGCTCTTGCACCTGATTTGCTACCTCCTGAGGCGGGTAATCATTGTGCGCCAAAGGAAAACTTGCAAATGAGCAGCACTTTATCTTCTCCCTCCATCATCTGCAGTAATCTAAAGGATGCTTACAACTGTGGAGCATGGAATATGTGGTTTTTGAAACCTGGTTGTGATATTTATATAAAGGTTTCCATCATGTCCCCCTCTGTCTTCCCTCCTCCTGTAACATATATAACGGTTTCCATCATGTCCTCCTCTCCCTTCCCCCTCCCTTCCCCCTTTCCCTTCCCTTCTCCTGTAACATATATAAAGGTTTCCATCATGTCTCCCTCTCCCTTCTCTCCTCCTGTAACATATAAAGGTTTCCATCATGTCCCCTTCTCCCTTCTCTCCTCCTGTAACATATAAAGGTTGCCATCATGTCCCTCTTCTCCCTTCTTTCCTCCTGTAACACATATAAAGGTTTCAATCATGTCTACCAACTCTTTTTTTACCTACATGAAACTTAAAGGGGTTGTCTCGCGGCAAGCATCAAAATTTAACATTACCCCATTCCCCCTGTCACCCCCCTGGCATAAAATAGCAAATTAAAGCGGTTTTTAAACCACTTGCTACTCACCGATCCGACGAAATAAGGAGTTTAAAAAATCTTCTCCCTAAGATGGCCGCCGGTCCTTTCCCAGGGATGCACTGCGGTTTTCTCCCATGGTGCACCGCGGGTCTTCTCCCATGGTGCACCATGGGCTCTGTGCGTTCCATTGCCGATTCCAGCCTCCTGATTGGCTGGAATCAGCACACGTGACAGGGCGGAGCTACGATGACGACGCGGTGACCAGCTCTCTGGCACGAGCGGCCCCATTCACCAGGCAGAAGACCTCACAGTGCAAGCGCGTCTAAAAAAGCAAGAAGCCAGCGAAATTAGACGGAGCCATGGAGACGGGGACGCTAGCAACGGAGCAGGTAAGTGAATAACTTCTGTATGGCTCATATTTAATGCACGATGTATATTACAAAGTGCATTAATATGGCCATACAGAAGTGTATAACCCCACTTGCTTTCGCGAGACGACCCCTTTAAATAAAGGTTTCTATCATGCCTTCTCTCTCCCTTGTTCTTTTTTCCAGTAACATATATAAAGGTTTCCATCATGTCCTCCCCTCCGTTCTCTCCTCCTGTTACATATATAAAGGTTTCCATCATGTCCCCCTCTGCCTTCTTTCCTCCTGTAACATATATGAAAGTTTTCATCATGTCCTCCTCTCCCTTCTCTCTTCCTGTAACATATATAAAGGTTTCCATCATGTCCCCCCTCTCCCTTCTCTCCTCCTGTAACATATATAAAGGTTTCCATCATGTTCTTCCTCTTCCTTCTTTCTTCATGTAACATATATAGAGGTTTCCATAGTTTCCCCCTCTACCTTCTTTCTTCCAGCAACATTTATAAAGGTTTCCATCATGCCCCTCTCCCTTTTATCTTCCTGTAACATATATAAAGCTTTCCATGTCTCCCCTCTCCTTTCTATAACATATATAAAGGTTTCCATCATGTTCCCCTCTTCCTCCTTTCTCCTGTAACATGTATAAAGGTTTCCATCATGTCACACTCTCTCTTCTCTCCTCCTGTAACACATATAAAGTTTTCAATCATGTCCACCAACTCCCTTTTTACATGAAACTTAAATAAAGGTTTCTATCATGCCTTCCCTCTCCCTTGTTTTTTCCCCCAGTAACATATATAAAGGTTTCCATCATATCCCCCTCTCCCTTCCCTCCTCCTGTAACATATATAAAGGTTTCCATCATGTCCTCCTCTCCCTTCCCTCCTCCTGTAACATATATAAAGGTTTCCATCAGGTCCCACCTCTCCGTTCTCTCCTCCTGTAACATATATAAAGGTTCCCATCATGTCCCCCTCTCCCTTCTCCCCTCCTGTAACATATATAAAGGTTTCCATCATGTCCCTCCTCTCCCTTCTCTCCTCCTGTAACATATATAAAGGTTTCCATCATGCCCTCCTCTCCCTTCTCTCCTTCTATAACATATATAAGGTTTTCCATCATGTCTCCCTCTCTCTTCTCTCCTCCTGTAACATATATAAAGGTTCCCATCATGTCCTCCTCTCCCTTCTCTCCTCCTGTAACACATATAAAGGTTTTCATCATGTCCCTCCTCTCCCTTCTTCCCTCCTGTAACATATATAAAGGTTCCCATCATGTCCCCCTCTCTCTTCTCTCCTCCTGTAACATATATAAAGGTTTTCATCATGTCCCTCCTCTCCCTTCTTCCCTCCTGTAACATATATAAAGGTTTCCATCATGCCCTCCTCTCCCTTCTCTCCTTCTATAACATATATAAGGTTTTCCATCATGCCTCCCTCTCCCTTCTCTCCTCCTGTAACATATATAGAAGTTTCCATCATGTCTTCCTCTCCTTTCTCTCCTCCTGTAACATATATAAAGGTTTCCATCATGCCCTCCTCTCCCTTCTCTCCTTCTATAACATATATAAGGTTTTCCATCATGCCTCCCTCTCCCTTCTTTCCTCCTGTAACATATATAAAGGGTTCCATCATGTCCCTCTTTCTATTCTTTTCCTGCAGGCTATGCAAATTAAAGGGGTTGTCTGGATGTTTTTACAAATTTTCTAAAATAGATTCAACTCTATTAAAATAATTAAAAATAGCAGGACTTACCTGTCTCCAGCGATCCAGTACTTCAGCCCCACGATCCTCCCCTATCTTTGTAGTGGAATGGCTATTACCTGACTACTGTAGCCAATCAGAGGCCACAGCCATTCACTTGACATAACTGTTCAGATACTGTGAGTTGACACGCCAGGAGGACGTCATCAGACCACTGTGGCCTCTGATTGGCTGCAGTTATCCATGTGAAAAGCAGACGCGTAAATAGCCTCATAGGCTATTATGGGGCCATGTGCTGTCTATAGAATACATGGACAACACATGGCTGCGTTATATATCCATGTGTGTAAGCCGTTCCACATTGGGACACTGAATGAGACTACATTAGTGTCAGTGAGCAGCTGAAAGCCACACAAAAATGGCACTTTGTCTTCATTACAGCTTCACCAGGCCTTGTGCTCATGAAACACTGTTATCCTCTCAGTTTTAGCACTGTCATTTAATTGTTGCTTGATGGAAAGTCTGTAGTATAGCAGAACACGCTAAAAGTGCCTCAATCGTTGTCTGCCTTCTAAAGCGTTAACACAGGAATTACTTTAACTAATTTTTGAGGCAAAAAAAGCTATTTTCGGATAAACTCAATACTATAACTAGCATACCTGATACATCGAAAATAAATGAATGTGTGTTAAGTGTCTGTCAATAAGAAGGTTCCCTGCGAGGCTAAGGAGAGAACAGGTGGGATGTGGCTGTGCCGCCATCTGCTAAGCAGACCAAGAAAGACAATCACACATTTCAGAAGTGTAAGATGCTGCCTGGTGTTCAGCAAATTGCCTCTTATTGTAAGTTCAATGATGCAGAAGACGTAGATGGAGGAGTGCTCACAAAACCATTTAATGACGTTTAGCCCCATGTCCGTGAGTTGTCCTCTTTTATGAGGCATTTTACTATTCTATCTAGCCGCTTCTGAATTACCGCATATAAGTCTCATAGATGCGGCTATCTGAAGGTAAGCACTACTTACAGCAGCTATTAGGGCGATCACGGCGGATGCCATCCATCTGTCTACAGACCCTGAATGACATAGAAATCTCCAATATTAGGCAGAAACTCATCACATCATATTACTCCTATTTTTTGGCATGGAGAACTATTGCCATTTGCATTTATCCAGATAGGTACGCGGGTATCTTACTTATCTATAGCCCCTCACTTATAGTCATTTGCATTTTAATCTGTAATGTAGTGAGCAATGTGGTTCCATACTGCAGGCTGTATAGATCTCTGTGGGATGTTGTTTTACGGAGTTTGTCTCTAGGGGAACGAATGCTATCCCATTGCTTTCAATGGGGTCGGCGCTGCTGCTGGCCCCATTGAAAGCAGTGGTTTTGTGGCAACCCCTGCAGCATGATTTTCGGGGAAGGGCTTGAAATATAAGTCCTTCCCTGAAAATCATCCCTAGCTGGTTAGAAAAAAAACCAAAAAACTTTACTCACCTCTCTGCCGCTCAGACACGTCCTCCGGCTGGCTCCCCTGGCTGTCCTGAAACGGCTGTGCTGATTGGCTGAGCGCTCAGTCAACTACAGGCAGCGCTTAGCTATTCTTTCATGAATAACTGCGGGAGTTGCCACAAAGCCACTGCTTTCAATGAGAGCGGCAGCAGCGTCAACCCCATTGAAAGCAATGGGATAGCATTCTGGACTTCTGCCACAGCTGTCACAACTGTCAGAGCTGTGGCAGAAGTCTGCGATATTCTCCCTATGTTTACAATGCGGCTAGCGCTGCTGCCGCTGGCCCAATTGAAAACACTGAGCGATATCGTAAATTTCTTCTCTGCAATGCAAAGCTCTGCTGAAACATTGCAAATGAGTATGAAACCATTGAAAATCATTGGTTTCATAATCATCGCTGTCGCATCGCAGAGAAAAAAATTGCTAGTGGGTGTGAGCCTTTAGTCTATTGAGTCTTCAGCAGACGTATGCAATGTGCCACGCATCTGCTTGCATATTGCATGTTCATTTGCACACCCTCCATTGACTTCTATGAGGACTTTTGGTGCACAAATGCGCAGAAAAGTAGAGCATTCTACATTTTTTGTGCAACCAAAATGCACAGGAAAAATACGCATATGTGAATGAACCCATTGAAATCAATGGGTTCTTTTCTACGCGTATTGTGCGCAAATATGCCCATGTGTTGGGGGCCTATGTATTGTAAAAAAAGAAAATTGAACATATAAAAAAAAAACTATTCTCAGTACAGGCATAAAAAAATCAATGCAAAACCCCCCAAAACATCAATGGCACCATCACTTCTGTTAATGTCTAATAGACTATGGTGATCAGAGATTTCCCATTTGTACAACCAGCAGCTGACTGACTTGCCAGAGGCCTGGGGTATCCTCCAGTGGGTACAGGTTCCAAGTCAATAGCGAAGCCCAATCACATCAAACCTATGTCAAATTCCTCAAGCAAATGACTCGGTGCTAGACTCAATCAATTCAAATGTATGCTCAAAAGCATGTAAAAACTTCCCATTGCAGCTGAAATGGTTTTTTTGGGTATGATATAGAAATAGGAAAATAAAATGTCAATATATAACAGAAAAAAGTTATTGAAAAAGTTGCAATCTGCAATCTAACATTTGTATGCCTCTATAAAGTAGTTTGTGTAATCAGTTAATAGACAATTTCACACCACCAGTGTTTTGCATACAATAGCAGTAATAATTATCATTTTACAGCACTGTCAATTACCAGTCATGGCTGGCACTAAACAATAGGAGAAAAAGAAAAATTAAGACAATACACCAATGAGCCATAACATGAAAACTACTGACTGATGAAGTGAAGTAAATAACATCATGGTAAAAGGACTTGTCAAGAGTTGTCCATTATAGGGTTCCTTCACACATGCCAAAAAGGGCATTGAGACAGAACCCTGGATGAAACAATGGGATTTAATGTGCGAAACGGGTTTAACATGTAAAAAGGAGACCCCTTTGGTCTCCATTTCACAAGATTTCAGTTCCTGTCAGTCTTTTCATTGGAATAGAAATCATCATCCACAGCACTTTTCTGTTCAGCTAAAAAGAATGACAGGGACAGAAAGCTTGCGAATATTAGATCAAAGGGGCCTTCGTTTCACACATTAAAGAGAACCCGTCACAACTAGAGATGAGCGAGTATACTCGCTAAGGCACATTACTCGAGCGAGTAGTGCCTTAGCCGAGTATCGCCCCGCTCGTCTCTGAAGATTCGGGGGCCGGCGGGGGGCGGGGAGCGGCGGGGGAGAGTGGGGAGGAACAGAGGGGAGATCTCTCTCTCCCTCTCTCCCCCCTGCTCCCCGCCACAACTCACCTGTCACCGCCGCCGGCCCCCGAATCTTTAGAGACGAGCGGGGAGATACTTGGCTAAGGCACTACTCACTCGAGTAATGTGCCTTAGTGAGTATACTCGCTCATCTCTAGTCACAACCCAAAAGGTGACCGGGAGCTGGGTGATGTATTTTTATACTCCAACTCCATAGTTTTGGATAGGAGAGCACACACGGGACTCTGAAAAAAGTCAAATTTTTATGCCGTGCGCCGACTTCAGAGAGTCACAGCACTGGATCGCGGGAGTGGGTGGGTATAAAAAAATACATTAACTGGTTTCCTGTCACATTCCATAACAGCACCATAAGCTAATGGCCCATTTAGGCACAACGATTAACGCTCAAAATTTGCTCAAAAGCCGTCTTTTGAGCGATAATCGTGTCTAACTGCACTGACATGCAGTTTTCCTTAAGGAATTAGCGTGCTGAAGGAGAACGATCAGCCTTATCAGGAGTTCACAGCGGGATACCGTTTATACTGTTGTTTCAGCTGTATCCTTCCGGGGTATGAAGAACACAGTGGTCCAGCTGTGTCCTTCATACTCCGCACGGAGCACACAGCTGTGTACCAGCTGAGCACTCCGTGAACACAGCAGAAATATGCAGAAGGCAGCACTCCAGCTGTGTTCTGCATATCCCGCTTGGAGTGCTCAGCTGTATAACAGCTGAGCGCTCTAAGAAGAGAACAGCTGGATGCAGAAGACAAGCAGCCCCGCTTGTCTTATGCATACCCCGCTCAGAGCGCAAAGTGATCGCTCAAAACTGTCAATTAAACTGATGTTTGAGCGATCACCTTGCCCTCTAAATGCACACAACGATTATCGTTCAAAAGACATCTTTTGAGCAATAATCGTTGCATCTAAACCAGGCTTAAGTTACTATGTTCCAGGCATGATGGGTGCCCTTTAAACTCAACTTACAATAAATGGGCATCCACAACTTACTATAAATGGGGTTGTGTAGCAGCAGGCTGATCAGAGTGCCCATGCCAACCCCTGCTTACTGCCCAAAACACCTTTCATGGGCATATAAGCATCAGAACTGGACAATGGAGCAATAGAAGAAGTTGGCCTGGTCTGGTGAATCACATTTTCTAGTATATCATGTGGATGCCTGGGTGCATGAGCACCATGTACCAAGGGAAGAGATGGCACTAGAATTCACTACAGAAAGAAGGAAAGTAGGCGGAGGCAGTGTGAGGATATGGGTAATGTTCTGAATTTATGAATGGGTGTGTGACTGCTGCCTCTGATTGGCTCAGCGGGACCAATCAGATGAGAGGCAGCAGTCACTCACCCATTCATAAATTCATGAATGGGTGTGTGAGTGGCATCTGCCTCTGATTGGTCAGGCTGTGACCAATTAGAGGCAGCTCATTCAGCAGGCGGGGATTTTAAATCCCCGGCTGCTGAATACTACTCACAGCTGTTCAGAGCAGTTCAGGAGGACTGCCGCTGGCCGCGCTGAACTCCGTCTGCCGGGACCAGGTGAGTATATATATATATTTTTTATTTTTACACATTTCTGGATAAATTGCAGGGAAGGGCTTATATATTTAACCCCTTCCCGACAATTCATCCCGCGATCACCGGCAGCCCATTGCTGTCAATGGAGCCAGCTGTATTGCCGGCTCCATTGAATTCAATGGGCTAACAGCGTTCTGCCGGGACAAGGTGAGTATATTTTTTTAAAATTTTTACACATTTCTGGATGAATTGCAGGGAAGGGCTTATATATTTAAGCCCTTCCCGACAATTCATCCCGCGATCGCCGGCAGCCCATTGCTTTCAATGGAGCCAGCTGTATTGCCAGCTCCATTGAATTCAATGGGCTAACATCGTTCTTCTCTGCCACAGCTGTTACAGCTGTGGCAGAGGAGAACGATCTTTATGCTGACCGTGTGTGTGTGTGTGTGGGGGGGGGGGTCTCACTCTTGCCACTATTGTGGCTTAATAGTGGGACCTGGGAACTTGAGATGCAGCCCAACATGTAGCCCCTCGCCTGCCCTATCCGTTTCTGTGTCGTTCCCATCACTTTCTTGAATTTCCCAGGTTTTCACAAATGAAAACCTTAGTGAGCATCGGCGATATACAAAAATGCTCGGGTCGCCCATTGACTTCAATGGGGTTCGTTACTCGAAACGAACTCTCGAGCATCACTGAAAGTTCGACTCGAGTAACGAGCACTCGAGCATTTTGGTGCTCGCTCATCTCTAATGTCGACAATTGATCTCTTTCATTTAGCAAAGAGTCTATCTCTATCATTCTGTCATCAGCAATAGAGTATGCCAAAAGGATGAGGCAGCGAAATATGAAAACAGAGAGGTAAGTGTCATACATAGAAAAGAAGCATGATAATAAGGATGAGTTTCTCACTATGATCCCAGGTTTTGCCTCTTGGGACGGAAAAGTCTGGTATTTGATGCCCCTTTCTGGCTCTTTCCATGACCTTGGAGAGGCAGTCCGACATAGGTTTTTGCTATTGCTTAGGGACAACCAGGCCTTGGCCCTTTTTCTCCTTGAACTTCATTGCAGCTGCATAGGCTGCCATGATGGTACCCCCTTGTTCTCGGACCACAAAATAAGCCATTTGCATAACAACACATATCTTTTATCTCTGCGAGTAAATTGCAGTAAAAAGTTGGGTGTTCCTCTACAAGTAGAGGGTTGATATGCATAATATATAAGGGCATGGAAAATGTGTCATAGCAAATTACTTGTATAATCTTTTTGATTCAATGTTGGTTTTCCAATTAGTTTGTACACCTGTTGGCCGCCCATGATTTTGGTCCATCATGTCCATTTTCAATGAACAGGCGCACACCTCTATCCGAAGGCGATCACACATGACACATACAAAGCTGCCTGCCTAATGACCTAATTTCGAAAGCGCTGATGTGCACAGCTTGAGTTACTCTCTAATAAAGTTTCGAGAAACAATTAAATCTACAAAGCTCATTATGAGTCTACATAAATCAATATTACTTCCACTAGAAATGAATCATGACACAGAATGGCCTTTAGCAAATCAAACTTCTAGAAAATACAATCTACAATAAGGTGAATGGATACATTTATTTTCTAGGATTTACAGAACACCCACAGAGCACTACAAAATATCACTGACATCAGTCCTTCAATCAGTACAATAATGCTTTAACGCCTTCTGGATTCATGGTGTCGTTCCCGCAAACTGCTTTACTATTACATTGTAGTAATGGTGAGTTATGTCTGTGCAATGACCAATGGGTGCTGACTGTGACTTCCAGTCAATGTCCTACTGTACTGGCCAGAAATGGAGGTAAGTTAAATAACATTGTCAAATGGGACTGTGACACCTAAGGACTATAACAGAGAGAGGTACACCCTCTGTTACACCTGCACCCTTGGTCACACGTAAAGTGCTGTTGGGTTCTCATGGCAATCATTGGGCCTAACTAAGACCCTATATTAGATGGCTTTAGTCCAACACTACGGACCTCCACTGATCAGCTACGGGTCGGCCGGTAAGCTCAAAATGTTTTCCATAGCACAGTGACCTGTTATGATAGCACATCAATCCCCTACTAAAGTGAATGAGAGAGGATTGCACTACCATACTGGGCCACTGCACTACAGATGGCATTTTGAGCCTTCCAGCTGGGTGCTTCAAATTAACTAATTAACAAGGGTCTTAAGTGGCAGACCCCCACCAATCGATGTCCACATTTGATAATAGTGTTGGATTGGAACAGCTTTTTTGTATTACATAGCTATATGAGGCTTTGCTTTCCTGCAAAATGAGTTGTACTGCTTGTAGGTGTCATGTTTTGATATACATTAGCCTTTAATTTATATTCATTTTTGCATTACCAAAAATACAGGGGAAAAAATTTGCCGTTTTTTCCCTATCCTTCTGAACCATTTTATACATTTATTGTATCCGTTGTATTTTATATTATGACTTTACAGTAAAAATGTTTTTAGAGTTTGTTTAGTTCACTTTCTAAAAATCATTTTACTTTTTCTTTAATCCCATAGAGGAATTATTAATTCTGATTTAGATGTTTTTGGAAATTATAATGTACTGGCATACATCTACACTACCGGTCAAACATTTTAAAACACTTCAATTTTTCCAGTTATTTTTGACATTAATACAGTTCAAGCCCAGCAAATAACGTGAAATGCTTCAAAGGTACAAAAAATATAAGTTAAAAATATTATGAAATTTTAACCTGAAACGCAACAATAGTCTGAATTTATGATTTTAACCAAAAGGCTTTTTTCAGGGAACACATCAAGGACAGCTGCTCTGCAGCACAGAAAGAAAATTATGGTTTGAAATTGGATGCAAACCATTCCTACAGGTGTCTTAGGTTTTGTAAATTACTTTCAAACCCTCTGATTCTATATAACCAGTGTTGGAACAGACTACATTACAACACCCTCTAGGGGAAGATTTTGGGCAATTTTCCACTTCAGGACACAGCACATTGCTATCATTATGGAAAGGCAATTTACTAAATAAGACAATGAATGCAAATTTGACATCTTTGGTACACTATGCAGGGTTTTTGTATGCCATTGAGTAGGTGAAAGGATGGTTCAAATTGTTAAACATGGAGAAGGAAGCGTGATGCTCTGGTGTTCTTTTGCTGGATCCAGAGTTGGCAACTTGCACAGGGTGACTGGCACACTTGACAAAGAGGGCTACTACAGCATTTGGACATGCCATGCAATACTGTCTGGTGTACGCCTAGTTGGTCAGGGATTCATATTACAGCAAAACAATATTCCAAAATACACTCCTGGGTTATGTCAGAGCTACTTAGGAAGACAAGAAGAAGCCGGTAGGCTTCAAAGAATAGAGTGGCCTGCACAGTCTCCAGATTTAAACCCCATAGAGCTTGTTTGGGATGAACTGAACAGAAGGGTGAAAGCAAAGAAACCTACAAGTGCAGCACATTTGTGGGAACTTCTGCAACAATGTTGGGAAGATATTTCTGAACAACATATGAATGCAATTAGAGAAAGAATACCTTGATTGTGTAAAGCTGTTATATCAGCTAGAGGGGGCTACTTTTGAGGATTAAGAAATCTAGTTTAATTTGGTCAAAAAAGTAAATCCATTATTTCATTCAACTTAACTTGCTTATTTGTCCTATGCTTTCATTTCAAAGCACATTTGAGCCATGAAACTGTGCAGATATCAATAGAAACTGGAAAAGTTAAGGTGTTCTAAAACTTGTGACTGGTAATGTATAGTATATCAGTACATTGGCCTACTTACTATTAGTACACAGACGGTTGTTAAGCCTACTGTACATGACAATGGTAAACTGAAATAGCTGATTTTAGACATTTTGGGGAACCATTGCTTGAAAAAGTACAATGAATGATTGTTTACAATGGACGATGACAGACCATAGTCTTCCAAAGAGCCGATTTGTCCTGCTGGAAAATTTCAAACTGGCCGATCATGCCATTTTGTACAAGCTTGTCTTCACTTCACTGGTCTACATTGGTTTCCTCTCTGGGTGCACGTCTTGATACAGGTTTATCTGACTGCTGCAGCCATCACTTGGCTCTGTGTCAGGACTTCAGACTCTCCTTTGTATGTCACAATCAGCAGTGATCACAACATAGAAAGGGTTAAGCAAAATCAGTTGTTTCTGAGCATACTCCTCCCCTGTCAGCAACTGGTTAAGAGAATATTGTAAACATAGCTGCACCCAAAACTGTTTTTGTACGAGTTCAGTTTCTAAAATTCATTAGTTCAGAGGGGTACTGGTTCTCATTGAAGAGACTCTGTGGGTGGATGAAGACTTATTTTCAGACAATGCTCTATGGGAAACAAAACATGCAAATTAGCTTATGTCAGCCAAACCAGATTTCTTCTAAGAGAGTCGCTCTGCCTTTTGGAGAAGTTTCGAGTTTGAGCTAAGGACATGAGCTAACTTGCATGAAATGTATTAGCAACCAGATCAGAGGATAATGTCTTACCCAACACCATTTTCCGGTATTTGAGGAATAACTTGGATTATTTTGATTCTTTTTTCTTAGCTGAATTTTAATTGATCGTAATCACCTAAAAACATTAATATTTGGTTTAGTTTTGACACGTTCTTATTATGAAACTAGTGATTAGATGCTCTTGTTCGCTACTGAAGAGTGACTCACGACTTATCCATAGAAGTGCATGATTATTAGTCACAGGCAACCTGTATTTACTCTCTGAGTCATCAGGTCAGACCCTAGGTTTCATACATGTGTCTTTCAGGAGGCACTGAAGATAGAGACTCAGACAGGAAGCCTGGGATCCGGGATTTTGGGATTCAGAAGAGATATAGAATAGATTTATTTTCTGGTATCCTGCATGGGAAAGATATTTGCTTTTGCATCATAGTTAAGTGTCTCTAATTGTTCAGTGATGATGCTTATAGGCTTGTATTCACTGTAACACTCTGCAGCTAATGAGTGGGGCACATAGGGGTTGCCATCAGGTTAAGATTTCTGTATAGCACCCGAGCCATATAGCAGGCATATATAGATATAAGACTGACTTTGTGCAAAGTCCAGCTTCACATTGCACACATTGCCCAAAAGTGGCAGCCCATAGAATAGACATAGTTTTGAACAATTTTTGTAGTGTGGCCGGGTGCATTTATCCCGCTGAAAGAGGCCACTGCAATTAGGGAATATCACTGCTATGAAGGGGGGGTGGTCTTTATAATGTTCAGATAGGTGATAAGTGTCATAGTAATATCCGCATGATATTAAAGAAAACATAACTCATCAGACCACCTTCTTCCAATGCTCCACGTCCACTTCTGATGCTCAGGAGCCATTGTAGGTGTTTTCAGTGGTGGAAAGGGATCAGTATGAGCATTCTGCCTAGTCTTTTACGAGGTGGCTTTGTACACGGCAAGCTGGGATGTATTGTATGAACACCTTTCTAACATCACAAATAGTAACTTTTTCAATAATGTATGCTACATTATCTCTTCGTTGGGATCGGACCAGATAGACAGTCTTCAGACTTAGTGTGCATTAATGAGTTTAGGTTGCTCGTGACCATGCACTGGTTCACCACTTCGTTGGACCACTTTTTGGAGGAACATCCCACAAGACCTGCCATTTTGAAGATGCTCTGAGAGAGAGGTATTACTATGTGGGGTGAAGAGGTTGTGGCTATATGTAGTCTCTGGAGCCTGAAGGGGATTCAAGGGTTCTCTGTCTCATAGTGGCACGCCCAGAAAATCTCCAGGGCTTGCTGCCCTGACCATGCAGTTAAACCCCGGAAGATTTCCGTGGACAGCTCTAGTGCTGAAATGTGCAAAGCACTGAGCTGTCATCTGAAATCTTCCGGGGTTTTTATTTTTGTTTTCCAAAATTGTTATAATGTATTCTTTCATTACAAAAAAATGTTGAAATGTGATTATTGCATTCCTTAATAAATACTTGCGAGATTTACTTGCATTGTTGACTCATTTAAAAAACCTGCCCTGTGGGGCATGACATGATAATAATAATAAACCCGCCACTGAAGGGGCTAATGGGGGCCCTTATACATATTTTCAAGTTACCCATAGATTCTTATAATGTTGGAAACATTACTTGCTGCTAAAGTCATGGAAAATTGCGGCCCCATTCTAACTTTTGATGTAAAGCCCCCCAGTAGCTTGCCAAAATATTTGGACCCATGTAATCTATTAAATTAAATCTCCCACGTGTTGTCTTTTGAGACCTCAAAATGCATGTAAAAGTTTATGTATAATTGTAGAGACTTTTATATCAATCAGTAGGAAGCCGAAAGTGCAACTCATTTCAGTTATGAGAGCTTTATCTAGAGCTCCATTTTTTATCACCCTTGATCCACCAAAATAAAGCACTGCTGCGCATAGACTTCTGTGAATCACCTCTTACATTACTGGGCAGATATATGATTCTAGAGAGAAGCATTTGTCATATGACAAGCGATGACAGCATCCATATTATACAGTGCTGATAATTACTGTGTCTTTGACGATTAGCTGGGTGTAGACTCAATTGTTTCTATTCTACTTTCCTTCTTCATTCGCATTTGGCTTTGCTGAGATCAGTGATTGTAAAATTTGTAGCAAGTTGAAACAGATCTGGGATTGTTGCTGTGTCATTCTGATCCTAGTTAGTGTCTCAAGAATGAAGTAATATAGAAAGAATGTCTATAAATCCTCATGACGTTCATTAGTTGACCTAATGCTTCTTAGGGCGGCTTCAGACAAGCGTTAGCACAAATAAGTTTGCCGCAGCGTATTTGTGTATGAACGATGTTTGAAGAGCCGGGTAATCAGGGTGTTGCGTGTGTGCAGGGACAGTTCACACATGTGGACACTCCCTATTGGCTATTTAAAGCCTAATGAGGTCCAGCTGTCTTCTTTTACTGCATTTTGCGCAGTGGCACACCCTACCGCGTAGTGCAGAAAAATAGAGCAGGTCCCATTTTTTTTGCAAAATGCGCTTATGAGAACGAATTCATTAAAATCAATGGGTTCTGTTCTTTGTGTTTTGCATGTGCAGATTTTGCATGTGCAAACACGCCGTCTGAAGGAGCCCTTATGCAATTGTTCGAACCCATGCATATACTATATGAATGCCATGAACCGGAGCTTGGAATACTCACTAGAGAATGTGAGTCTTACTGTAATGGATAAACCATTGATGGCTTCTTTGTAGAAAAGCATATCATTGGGGTACGTTGGCCCTGTCCTATCCAGTGAGCTATGTGACCTTTCTGTCACAGGCACAGCAAGTTTAGCAGGCAAGAAAAAAAGTACTACGCAGAGGCAAAATTTGGTGCTTCTTGGCCCCAATGCAATCTGTAAGTTGCCATTTCTGATACCGATGTCTTCTTCTGTGTTAGATGGGCCTTTGAGTCGCCTCAGATACCACGGTCTGGTTGCACCTACAATGTATGTACCCCCTACAGCTATACCCCAGGAACTAGCTATAGGCCGCTTTTGCACAGCCGAGAAAATCGTGCAAAATTTGTGCGTTGTGAGACACACAAATCTCGCACACATATGAACCCTATTCTTCTGAATGGGGTCATATACATAAAATCACGGTATATCTTATGTTTGGGCCTTCCCTCCGAACGCCTCGCCCATTGTTTTCAATGGGGCCAGCAAAAACATCGGAGGATCGCTACTTCCCTGAGGTGATGCAAGGCGTTCCCGAGCGTGATATAAGTTTCACGGACCAATATTGCGCTCGCCTGTATGAAATTAGCCTTAGGATCATATGTTTTCCCCTACAAGGGAAAGGCAGAGACCTTACAGAGATGTAGCTAGGTTTTTCTGCACCCAGGGCAAGGGTTCCGTTTGATGCCCCTCCCCTTTCTGGCCCCCACAGTAATAGTGCTCCCTTTTTGGCCCCCAGTTGTAATAATAGTGCTCCCCTTGTGGCCTCTTGTATGAGTGTTTGAAATTGTTTACACTGAGTTTGTTAAATACTGGTTATGGTACCTTTAAGAATAGATGGGAACAGAGAAGGAGAACGTGGAGAGTTTTTAGTTGTGAGAGAGAGTGGAAGTGGGCTAAAAGTGTGGAGGGGCCACTAGGAGATCCTTCTGTTAGCTACGCTAGCTGCAAGTGGTTCTATTGATCTTTGAGACACCGATTAAAGCTACCGAGACGTCTGATGTGAAACTGGATAGATAGAAGGAGAGACCAACTCTTCTGCTTTTTTTCCTGAATCTTGCTGTGTAATTGGAGTCAGAGACTTCTGAAATTTGCAGTGTTAAGACTATTCCCATTTAAGACTGTTCATGTTTTTGGAATAAAACAGTTCAAGTTTGTTTCCTGACATGACCTCCTGGTTGCGAGTTCTTTCCCTGGGCTCTATGGGTAATTCCAAGCAGTCGAGTCCTGTTCCAGACCAGGTCTCCCATGGAGCCAATGTGGCGTGAACCAGAGTGGGAGTTATCTGCTCCAACAGTGACCACCTTGGATGAGAGACCTAAGCTAGCGAGCCAAGGTAAGCCCCAGCAAGGTGTGCCTACCCTGACCTAGTCCAGCAAGCTTGTAGCTGAGGAACTATCCTCTACTGGTTCCACTTCACCCGCAGTAGTAATAGTGCTCTCCATGTGGCCCCCACCAATAATAGTTCTCCCCTCACTGCCCTCCCATACTCTCTCCCACACTCAGTTACATTAATGATGCTCTTACACAAATCTTGGCCTCTCTCATGACACCACCAGGCCAGCACTGGGTGCATCTTTCATCCTCTTATTCCATCACCCGTTCTTTGTCTCATCCTCCTCTGAGGAGCCAGAGACTGCATCATGAGAGACACCAGGATCTTAATGTAATTCATAATGTGGCAGACGGTAATAAAGGTGAGGATGAGTGGTCTCAGCTGCGCCGGGATAGTGTAGTAGGTGGAGATGCCCCCGCCCAGCACACAGAGGTGCTTGCTACTGTACTTACAGAGGTGATGTGTGATTAGTGTAGTCCAAAGCACTCAGCTAACTTCTAACTTAATCTGGCCAGTGCCCCCAAATGTCTGTCCAAATTGCGCCTGGGGCACATTCCCCAGCTGCCTCCCCATTTATGCCCCTGAACAAAAGCTGGGCCATCCTGTCCTTTGATAAAAGAATATAGTAGGATGATCTTCCATTCTAATTGTACCCTCTGCTCCTAAAAGACTATAAATATAAGCAAATTTATAGCACTTCTGTAATTGGTAAGTACTGGCAGAATTGAATATTTCAAGCAGCGTTGTAGCTATATTGGGTACAGAGGTAGCAATTGCATCTGGGTCCTGATGCCTGAGGAGGTTTAAAGAACCCCCTGCCAAATGAGACATCACATCATTATTATATGTGCTACAAGGTAGTTGCAAACCCAGTTACAGATTTTGCATTGTGATTCAAGTTACGGCTCTGGTCTCAAACACCCTCATTTCTGTGCTGAACAATCTAGAAATTAGAGCGTTTAAAATGTCAATTGTTCTGGAAAGCCTTACAGCCCTTTGGGATGGCATCCTTCTGAGGCTGACCTTTTTATTATTCTTTCTGGACTGTTCACCTTAGAGGGTATCTATTGTTATTTGTACAGATAGCGCAAAAGCCTTGATTTTATAAAGATGGCAAGCAGAGCGTAATATTATAGGGCACAGTATATATGTAATGTTGGATTTACAGTGGATATCTATAGAACTGCTAATATACGGCTTTCAGGGCATGAGGCAATTTACGGATTATAGGGAAATAGGACAAAAGGCAAAGATATTAATTTAATCTAACAATAACCAGATGAATGTATGGATCAACTCCGCGGCGCTAATAGCCACAAATGAATGTCATCAGGATACATAAGTACAAATTAACCCTTTCCAATCCAATTTCCCTGCCACCCGCACGCTTCCCAGCTCTTATTTACTTTCGGTGGGAAAGCGCATTGTGGATTCCTTGGAATTACACAACAGAAACACATAAAACTGAACTGTCATGATGGTTTTATTAGCATTTTTTTTAAAAATTAACCCTTTTCAATCCATAGTCAGCCTCCGTCTGACGTTAAGATTTCCCTGCATAGCTCAACTATTGGATGAAGGCCGGCACATGTTTCTAACAGTATGCAGGATAGTGCTCCGATGTCAGAGGCTGTTCTGCATAGGGTTACATACAAATGCAGAACAGCCTCTGACATGGGAGCTCTGTCCTGCATACTGTTAGAAACGTGTCAGCCCTTGTCCAACATCGGAGCTATGCAGGGAAATCCTAATATTTGACGAGGGCCGACACTGTATTGGAAGGGGTTAAGCAATGTTCACATCTGCGTATAGGCTATGTACGGAGACTCTGTTAGAGATTCTGTCATACAGAACGCTAAGAAAAATAACATTGGGTATAGCAGTATTTTGCCCACCAAAACAATGAAGATCTTGGTAGAGCCCCGTGAGCACCATTTTTAGTCAATGGGGTGCACAGGACGCTGGTATTTTCTATTGTGTGATGGATTCGGCTATCCACCATGGTTTCTGTTTAAAATTCTGTAAGTGTGAACAGAGCTTAAAGCGACCCTCCAAGCTTGGACAAACAATGATGGCGAACCGCTTCTCTGACTACATGATGCACACTGCGTATTAGTATGCATTGCCAGTCTAAGGCCTCATGTCCACGGGGAATTCAGATTTTAAATCCGCAGCGATTTTCCTGTACGCGGATCCGCGCCCCATAGGGATGCACTAGACACCCGCAGGTAGTTAAATACCTGTGGATTTCATTTTTCCCTGCAGGCGCGGGTCTCGCAGGAAAGAATCCGGACGTGCTCCATTCAGGCGCGGGTCTCCCGCGGGGACGGCTCCCGCAGGCTTCTATTGAAGCCTATGGAAGCTGTCCGGATCAGCAGGAGACCCGCGCCTGAATTAAACTCACCTGCTCCGAGCGATGCAGGTCTTCCTTCGCGGCCGGAAACTTCTTTCTTCGGCCCGGCGGATGCACCCGGCGCATGCGCGTGGGACGCAGCCGACGTGCCGAGCACATCCGCCGGGCCGAAGAAAGAAGATCCGGCCGCGATGGAAGGAAGACACGCACGCCCGCAGCAGGTGAGTTTATTCTTATTTTTTAGCATCATGTTCGCGGGGCAGGAGGGACCCGCTGCGGATTCTCCATGTAGAATCCGTAGCGGGCCTGATTTTCCCCGTGGACATGAGGCCTAAGGGCAAGCTGCATAGCTTTACAGCGGAGGCCCTGCTGGTACTATCAATGCCCTTCTTTTCTCCCTATTCACTCTTGTTCCTTTATATGGGCCCTCATTACATCTGGCTCTTGGTGTTTGAATTTGCGACCCGTGCAATGTGCAGTTGCCGAAGGAATTGGCCACTAGCTTGTAGGGGGGCACCGGGCCGATGCAGACTGGGAGTAGTAGCCCTTTTTGGTCACTCGGCCAGATGATCCTTGTCTTCTGCGCGGCAGCATCTTGTGAAACTATAAAAGTCTACCTCCTCCTGCTTCTCTGTCCTTCCATCTGATGTTCTGAAGTACTGCTGCCCATCAGTGCCCCTTGCAACATAATAGCTTAGTTCTACTACTCTCTTCATGCTATGAGCTTGGTTCTGGTGCTGTATGTATGTTATGAGCTTGGGTCTAGTGTATTTATTCCCTGAATTATTGTATTTGTGTTAGGCTACCTACACGGGTGAGTGTGAACTCCACCCGATATTGCACTTGCTAATGTGCGTTTTCACACCGATGCGAGGCGCTTTTCTCACAAAAAAAAAAGTCTCATCACTTCTGTGAAGTTGCGATTCTCCGGCGCGGCTTTCAGGTGCGTTAGAGGATCGGCAAGTGTTTCCCATTGTTGTCAATGGTAAACCTCACATCGCACTCGCGTGAACATTGTTTTACTGCCCCATTGAAAATAATGGGTGACACTTTCCTCGGAACGCGAAAAGGTAGGACATGCCATGATTTTTGACGCAGTGCGGGAAAACATCGCTCATGTGTATGACTCCATTCAAAAGAATGGGGTACATATTTGTGCGAGTTTTGTGCATCTCGCAATGCACCAAACTCATGTGAGATTCTCGGCCATGTGAAAGCAGTCTAAGGGGATGTTCTGTACAAAAATCAGCAGCATTTGCCAGTCCAAATTCACACAGAAATTGACATGCGTTGCAAATCGTAAATCTGCAGCATTTCAATTGTTGCTGTTTATTTTTACTGCTGTCTTTACCTTTTGCTATGTAAAATCTGAAATCTGTAGCAAATCTGCAGCCTTTTTGCACCATTTGGTGTTTTTTTGACTATTGCAGATTTTCTGCGGATCCTCAGTTACATCACACTTGACTCCATGGTTCAGCTACTTCTTTTTTATTATTATGATTTGGGAAGGGGGAGCAAAATGAAATCCCACATAGCGTGCCATCTGACTTAAGGCTGTCCCTGACTGTCAGCAGGTAGTAATTAGGTCACTCTGCAGTGAGAAGAATGCCATGTCCTATTGTCAATCCCATGCTTTAAAAAAATACCCACTATTATAAATTATATTGGAGTTGTGCTCACATTTGAGGAGTGTGGAAAAATTGCCCACTTTTGGTTTTGTTTTGCATAAACACCCTTTA
This sequence comes from Eleutherodactylus coqui, assembly GCF_035609145.1. Classification (NCBI taxonomy): domain Eukaryota; kingdom Metazoa; phylum Chordata; class Amphibia; order Anura; family Eleutherodactylidae; genus Eleutherodactylus; species Eleutherodactylus coqui. Next base: position 75,616,046 of record NC_089837.1, on the reverse strand, counting down.
CAAAAAAGTATGCCGCGCCAATCTCTATAATATCAAAGTCTCTTTCTTCTTGCAAGCAGTCCATTTAGTCATCTCTTGCCATTGGAAATTTTCTATTATTGCCCAAGACAAAAGCAATCATTTCTAACACATTTGGACCCCTTGGATAACGTTGCAAGATACCCCTGAACCTGCTTTCTGGCTATGTAGGCTATAATCTATCATTATAATACTCCTTCCCTTCCTTTCTTCTTTCCTTCCTTCTTTCTTTCCCTTCCTTTCCTTTCTTTTCCTTCCTTCCTTCTTTCCTTCCCTTCCCTTCTTTCTTTCCTTCCTTTCCTTTCTTTTCTTTCCCTTCCTTTCTTCTTTTATTCCTTCCTTCCCTTCCTTCCTTTCTTCTTTCCTTCCTTCTTTCTTTCCCTTCCTTTCTTCTTTCATTCCTTTCCTTCCTCCCTTCCTTTGCTTCTTTCCCTCCTTTCCTTTCTTTTCCTTCCTTCCTTTCCTTTCCTTCCCTTCCCTTTCCTTCTTATCTTTTCTTTCGCCCTTTCCTTGTCGTTTTCTTTTTAGTACTATATTGAAACTGTTGCTCCAGTTTTGACATATTGGTAGCGTTATATTATGCACTCTATCATCGCGTTTCAGCTTTGTTTGAGCATATACTATTCTATGTTCTCAGTTATGTGATATATCCTTTTCTTTGTACTTGGTTGCTTAATAAAAGTGATTGAACCATAAATTATATTAGAGTTGCAACATTTCCTTCTCCCTAGAGGACAATTTAAATTACATTTTTCCTGTATGGAAGAATGTGTCACACCAGTTACTTCTGTGTGCTTGCACCTGGTAGCAGTCACACCCTGAACCAAAGATTATATAAATCTGGCTATTTATGATCTCAGAAGCAAAGTCCAGTGTTTGAGATAACATAACTGTGCCAGTGCATGAAGCCCATGATTTATACGTGTTGTGTTGCTAGGAGATTCCACAGTGTATGTTCTTTCCTCTTCTAACAGGTCAGCATACCTGTGTTTAACCAGGAAACAATAGTATGTCTATTATGACTCATCAGCAGCCTGTCTGCATTACCCCATCCGACAACCATGCTGGGAATAGAGAGCCTGGTCTGGTCTTACAACTGAGTATGATATGAAGACGTTATATATGCATATGCATGGTTATTGCATAGCAAGAATTATGCATGCGCAGAGTTGCAGTGGCACATGGGCCCCGGGATTGCTTTATAAGGCCTCATGTTTACGGGCTCACACGGTTTTCCCGTGCAGAATCCTGCAGTGGATTCCACCTAGCCCGCAGACATGAGGCCAGAAAATACAATATATGCTGTCTAGACGCTGCGGGGCTCTCCTCCGTGCAGGCCGGATCTTCTTTCTTCTGTGCTAGGGATATCGGCGGAGCGCTGGGCGCATGCGCCATACCGTCTTTTTTATTTTAAACTTTTGCTTTCCCACAGTCCCGCGCATGGTCGCAGTGACAACTGCGTCTGTACCGCCGATACGGATGGTTTCCATTGGCTTAAATGGAAGCCACAGGAGCCATCCATGTGGGAAAACCGCACAAAAATGGAGCATGTTGTGATTGTTTTCCCGCACGTGCGATCTGCACGCCAGGGGAAAAGAACATCCACAGTTATTTAATTACCTGCAGGTGCCCAATGATTCCCTAAGGGTGCGGATCGCACGTGCAGGAGACCCGCGTGGTTTTTAAAATTCCATTTTTGCCATGAACATGAGGCCTAAGGGTTCCCAACCACTGGCGATATTTTCTCCACTGGTATGCGATTCAAAAGTTAAAGTATCGCATCGTAGTGCGAGAAAAAAAAATCGGCATGACGCCGGGATATCGGCATCACGCCGACATATCACCAGTCTTTTCAATGGGGCCAGCGGCAGCAGCGCTAGCCCCATTGAAAAGAGATGGAGAATGCCGGGGACTTCTGCCACAGCTGTGACAGCTGTCACAGCTGTGGCAGAAGTCCCCGGAATTCTATTCCATTGCTTTCAATGGGATTGGCACTGCTGCCAATCCCATTGAAAGCACTGCTTTCTGCCAAGCCCAGCGGAATGATTATCGGGGAAGGGCTTGAAATATAAGCCCTTCCCCGATAATCATCAATAAGTGGTGAAAAAATAAAAAAATGTATTACTCACCTCTCCTGCGCTCAGACGGGTCCTCCTGCTGGCTCCCCGGCACTGCTATGAAGCTCTTTCAGCAGTCAGGGATTTAAAAATCCCCGCCTCCTGAAAGGGCTGTGCAGATTGGCTGAGGGCTCAGCCAATAGCAGTGTCGCGTCCAACCAGACGTGCAATATCCAAAACAAACGAAAAGACACAGCAGTGCAACGAAAATACTAAACTACGGGAATACCTCTTCCTACAGACCCCTAACCCGGGAAGGGGCCCTGCCTACTCGGCGGGCCGATCGCTCCGATAGGTGCGGACCCGCACTCGTGCCTGGGCCACTGACAATTCCCTATATGGGAACCCTAATACAAAAAGAAAGGGACAGAAAAACCAAACAAAGCAGAAATAAAGAACTTAGCTTATAAGAAAAGGAGCTTCAACCAGGATGTGTTCCACAGCAGCTGTCCAGCGGCAACTGAAGCATTGACCGGCATAGGGGTCAATACTAGCACTGCTTAAATAGGAGCAGAGCTACTCAGCACCAGATGAGGACTGACATCACTCTTGCAACCACCACACCCCTAAGCTCCAGGAGAGCTAAGGACACAGCTAAACCCTGGTCTGGCCTGCAAGCAAGGCGAAGGCCTCAGAACGGCTGCAACAAGCAGCTACTGCTTAGCTATTGGCTGAGCGCTCAGCCAATCACACATAGCCCTTAGCTATTCATTCATGAATAGCTATATCTTAGCTAAGAGCTTTGTGTGATTGGCTGAGCGCTCAGCCAATAGCTAAGCAGTAGCTGCTATTGGCTGAGCCCTCAGCCAATCTGCACAGCCCTTTCAGGAGGCGGGGATAAATCCCCGACTGCTGAAAGAGCTTCATAGCAGTGCCGGGGAGCCAGCAGGAGGACGCGGCTGAGCGCAGGAGAGGTGAGTAATACATTTTTTTATTTTTTCACCACTTATTGATGATTATTGGGGAAGGGCTTATATTTCAAGCCCTTCCCTGATAATCATTCTGCGGGGCTTGGCAGAAACCATTGATTTCAATGGGATCGGCAGCAGTGCCAATCCCAATGAAAGCAATAGAATAGAATGCCGCAGACTTCTGCCACAGCTGTCACAGCTGTGGCAGAGGATTCCTTCATCCCCGCGGTTCCCGCGGAGATGAAGGAAACTCCTGCCACAGCTGTCATAGCTGTGGCAGAAGTCCGCTGCATTCTCCCTATGCTTTCAATGGGGCTAGCGCTGCTGTCGCTGGCCCCATTAAAACCACTTGTGATATGCCAGTTCTATACCGGCCTCTTTCTTGCGCTCGGATGCGAGAGTTTTCTCGTGCTCTCGCAGAGCAAGAAAGAAAATATCGCCAGTGGGTGGGAGCCCTAACTCTGTTTATTACCTCTTCGTTGTGTTTTTGCAGGAATCATGTTATAGAGCAGGAGGAGATGAGTAGATTGCTATAATGTTTTTATGGGGAAATATTCAGTTTAAGTAGTACTTTATTCATTTATATCTCTGCACATTCTTAGCTGAACACTCCAATGGGCGGGGCTATCAGTAAATGACAGATTTCTATGTATGACTGTATATACAGGAGTAGCTGTCAATCACTGATAGAACTGCCAATTAGACTGTTCAGCTCTGAATATGTAGATATACAAATAAACAACTGCAAGTTAACCCTTTAGTGACCAAGCCTGTTTGCGCCTTAACGGCCATGACAGATTTTGGAAATCTGACATGTGTCACTTTAACATAGAACAGCTCCGTAAAGGTTTTGTATATCCAAGTAATTCTGCCATTGTTTTTTCGACGCATATGGTACTTCATTAATTTTTTTTTTTTTTTTTTTTAGCCCCAGCGAAACTGGAGCGTGCAAAAATTGCTACAAAACTCAGTGTTGCTCCTCTCCACGAAAATCTTTAGTAAAAGGCGAAAGATTTATACGTTCTGAAGAGAAACCAGAGCATAATGGTACTTCATTTAGGTGGTAAAAATAATCTGATAGAATTTGTGTATATTTAATAAAAGTTATTTTGTATAATTTTTTCACATTTTCAGCTGCAATATGTCAAATATGTTCAAACATACTGTAGAACTTTTTGATGAGATTTATATTTCCATCTGTTTACTTTATTCTGGAAGCACATTTGAAAAACTTTAGGGTTTTTAACCATTTAGCAGATGTACAAATTTAACATTAATTATTAAAATTTTGAGGAACATTTTGTTTTCCTGCACCAAGCCAAGATTGCAAAGGCTCATAGGTGTCAGAATGATAGGTACCCACACAAATGACCCAATTTTCAAAAATATACTGCTAAATGTATTCACTGAGGGGGGTCAGGAGTATTTTGATCCTATATTTTCTTTGTTTTCAGGAGTTAATGCAATTTAGTGACAGGTTTTTTTTGTTCTATAGTGCAAATGAAAATGAGGATTTGCACCCCAAAATGGATACCTCTGTTTGTCCTGTGTTCAGAAAAATACACATGTGGCCCTAATCTTATGTCTGTATGCACAACAGGGCCCAAAACTAAAGGAGAGGCAGTGGCTTTCAGAACAGAAGTTTTGCTTGAAGGCCTGATTGCACACTTGTAGAGCCCTTGAGCTGCCAAAACAACAGAGAACCCTCACAAACGACCCCAAAACTAGACCCCTTAACAAATTGATCTAGGGGTGTACTGCGTATTTTAACCTCACAGTTTTTGAATGAATTTAAGAAGATCAAAATGAAAAAAATGACAAATTTTTTTTTTTGGGCAATTGTGCAATTTTTTTTGTACAGCACACATATGGATGAAGACTTGTACACCAAAATGGTTACCCCTGTTTGTCCTGTGCTCAGAAACATACCCATTGTAGCCCTAATCTGCTTAGGCTAGGCTCGTAATAGCCCTTCCATGACACAACTGAATAGATTCCAGGCCCCGTTGCGCATTTGTAAAGCCATCAAGGTTGCAAAACAATAGAAATCCCCACAAATAACCCCATTTTGCAAAAAATATTACAAAACAGGTGAGAATAAAAAAAGTTCACAAATAGGTCACTTTCATTACAGTTTTCTTTGTTTCAAGCAGGAAAACTGGGGAGACACACCCCAAATTGTATCGCACTAGTTCTTCTATTTTCAGCAATACCGCCATTGTAGCTCCAATCTATTTACTGGACACCCGTCTAGGCCTCTGATCGAGGGAACACCCATTGGTCTTCAAGATGTAGTGCCCCAGAGTTGGGGTCCCACAACACTTTGTTAGCAACCTCATGTGGAGTGTCTCTGTGTATATGTGTGTGTATGTGTATCCATGTTTTGTTATATGTACTTGCCTTTTCTGGTGTCTCTATAACTAACTTATGCTTGACTTTGCAGTATACTACCTAACCCACGCTGTTACCTGTCAGCCATCCCTAGTTAGTCCAGGGATTGGATAGTGGGTTTCCCCCTAGTCCAGGATTGGTTTGTGGGGAGATATAAAAGACAGAAATTGGGTGTGGTGGGGGGCTTTTTGGGAGTTTTGGAGCCTTGTCTAGTCTAGCATGGAGGCTAGTTAAATCGGTCTGGAGGCCAGACACACAAAATGTGTAGCCGTGGAGTCAGCTGGAGGGGAGCTCTAAAAGAGAGTTGAGTATTTTTCCTCCCTACTTAAGAAGGAGTCTAAGTCAGGACAGACCTCGCGGAATCTGAAAGGAAGGGCAGCCAATTCAACTGTGAGTTTACCTTGACCCTGGACATTCATGAGTCAGTGCAGCAACAGGAGCGCTTGCACTATTTCCTCTATGAGTAACCTCCCAGTAGAGTCACCATATAACTTAGCCTGGTAGCCCCTATCATTCTTCAGATGGGAGAATTAAGGAACAAAAGCATGCTATGTCATTTGTATAAGATCTTGTTGGAAAAGTTATTGATACTGGAGAAGAGTATGAACATTGTCATTTATTTTTAAGCATTCAGTAAACTGTGTGCCTTCGGTTTTACTGCAACCTATTTGTACTCGTCTCTTTTTTTCAATATGCTAACCCATTCAAAGGCACTGGCGTCACATCAGTTAATACATGAACCCATGAACCACTAATTATTGTTTCTAAGAACTCCATTAAAAACCACCTTCTGAATAAGCCATTATTACAGGCAGAGTAGTAACCACCGTGACACAGTTAGAATTGGTGCAACCACTCGGGCCACCCTTCTGTCAACCTCAGCTCACTGCAAAGGCACAACTGAATAAATTTCAGACCCCAGTGCATACTTGTGCAGAAAAAAATTGACTCCCTAAAAAGAATCCCCCCACCCCCTTTCGGCATTCCCTAAATTTTAGATAAAAGTAATAAACTGTGTGGTATGTCTCAAACCAGTAATTACAGAGGCCTGGTTGGAATGGCCACATCGGGCAATAAAACCAGGTATCCTTCCTCCTCCCTTGCTCGCTGCAAACCCAACATTTTTTTTTGGGGGGGGGGGGGGGGTTGACATCACTGGCAGGGATGGGGTGTAAAAAGTGGCGCTGTATGAGGCTTTGTAAGCTTGCTGAACTGCGGTGGTCTCACACAGAAAGTGCTCAACAAGCTGCTCCTGGAACTGCAGAAAGGTGAGCGTTCCCGGGGCTTCTTGTAAATTACGTAATACAGATAGCAATCTGAATGTTTCCGGACTCACACAGCCATATGTGGGATTCACTTGTGCAATGAGCTAGAGTTGGCAGATGTAGCTCGAGTGGGTTGTCCTTCCTTAGGCCTAGTCATGGTAGTGACTACTCTGTGTGGAACGAAAGCTCATGCAGTAGACGAATCACACAAGTGTGGCTAGAATAGAAAATGTACTTTAAAATGCGCCTCACTTGCAGTTTAAAAATGCTTTTGTAGCTAAATGAAAGGTGGACTTACCCGGTGCCAGAAGGGTTAATCCGGTGGTGAAGGAGTTAACCCCTCTGCACCTGTTGTCCACGTTAGCCTTCAGCAGGTTTCTTGCTTCTCCATGTTTCTTTTTTGGAGTGGCGTCCAGGGATATCCTTTCACCGTGTTTGCAAGCACGGTCGGGCTGGATAACTTAGTATAAAAGTAAAAAATAAAACTATCCCGCGCCTTGGCAGAAAACCAATCTTTTTTTATTCTTTAAAACAACGCGTTTCAACACAATATGTGTCTTTTTCAAGTTCATGAACTTGAAAAAGACACATATTGTGTTGAAACGCGTTGTTTTAAAGAATAAAAAAAGATTGGTTTTCTGCCAAGGCGCGGGATAGTTTTTATTTTTTACTTTTATACTAAGTGTGGCTAGAAACCACAGTAGTCAAAGTTCCATGTGACGCCAGTGCCTCAAAGTATCAAGTAATGAAGAAAATAAAAAATTCAGACTCAAAGAACTTTGGTGAAACCAGAGGCACACAGTTTAATCGACACTTGAAATATTATGAAACAGTTCACACTTTACAGATCTACAGTCAATGACAGACTTCAGTAGATTTGTTGGTAACACGCATAACAGGCATTGATTTCTTAACTCTCTCTCTGTTTATGTTAGGGAAGATGCGCCCACCAGTCTAAGCTATCTGGTGGCTGCTTTAGACGGCTATTCATGGAGGAATGGAGGGAAGCTAACGGTCTCTTACTTGCTTTACTAGATGCGCCAACCTTTGACCTAGTCGGAATAATATCCACTCACGATCTTTAGGTCTGTCCTGCTTACCTTGTCTGCGGAGTCTGCCCTGGCTTGTTTCCACATTTAGGCAGGGAGGAAAGAGACTCTCTAGTGGCTGCCTTCACAAGTGCCAGACATATACAAGATAGACAACACTGACATACTTACACAAATAGACATTCCACATTAGGTAACTGAATAAGTGCTGTGGGGGCCCCAACTCTGGGCCACTATACTTGCAGAGGCCCACAGCGGATCCCAGCTGTGAGCCCGGCCGTGGCCCTGTGTACTCACACAGGTGGTCATGCGCAGTAAGGCTGGGTTCCCACTGGGCGTATTCCCGTGGGAAATCCCGCGGTTTGGCCGCAGCAAAAACTGCGAGATTTCCGCCAGGAGAACCGCCGCGGAAAAACCCGCGGTGGCTTTGAAGCGGCCCGGCCGCTCGCTCTTCCGCTGCGGCCAGCGCTCCCATAGAGGAGAGCGCGGCCGTGGCGGAAAGAAAAAAACAATAGACATGCTGCATACTCTGAAGCCTGACTTACCGCAGCGGATTGGCCGTCCCGTGTGGACGAGATTTCTGAGAAATCTCGTCCACATGGCTGGCTGATCCCGAGATTAGCGGCCGCAGGCGGATTTGCCACAGCGAAATTCCGCGCGGAATTTCTGCGGCAAATCCGCCCTGTGTGAATGCAGCCCAAACCTTTTTTGTTGTTTATATTTCCCGCGCCATCGGTTAGCAAAGACCTACAGCTCATATGCAATTTAATATGATATTTGCTGTAAAATAGAACATGCTGTGTTCTGTTTTCTGCTAGTGGATGTTACAATTATGACTTGCTTATGTGAGCGGAATTGTGTAATCTAATGCATTTGATTGAAATTGATTGCACATGTGGAGAAGGTCTGTTAAAGAGTCCCATTGGGGAACAAATCCAGGGGCCTTTTAACTTTTAATTTTTTAAAACTTTTTATCCATTGGATAGTGGTGATCACGTGACTGCATACCGCCGCCCTGTGAAATCTCCAGGCTCTATGCTACCTTTGTTAGCTGGTTAGATTTTAAATTTCCTGGGCTCTCCCAGCTTCTGCGCATACGTCCGACATATTGCCAATGGAACGCATCCGCAGAAGCTGCGAAAAGGTCATTGCAGGACCAGATCATTGCAGGACACTGCTGAGGCCAGAGGGGAGTAGTTTCATCTCCCATCATGGATCTGATCCGTGAAGGGAGATGAAACTTCAACTTTTTAAAAACTTTTATGCGATCCTGTGACAGAGGACTGCACACCGCGGCCACCAGTGACAGCTCCAAGCTCTCTGATACATCAGGTAGGCGAAAGCTGGGAGCTGTCACACTCACAGAGCCCGGGGCTTTAGTCTACAGGTACAGCATGTTTTTACGGCCCTGTAGAATAAAGCCCAGACACCCAGGACGTAAAAACAGGTATGGGTGGTCACTAAGTGGTTAAACTGAATCATTCCCCAAAAAACTATATATGAATCTGCTCACCTCCTCCTGCTCTATAACATCCTGCCTGCAGTTTGGACAGCGTGTTCGAGGTTTGTAGCTCTGCACTGCGATATGCACTGTGAGCATTATTATAATGTTTTGATGCTCTGTTTATTTTGGGATCTTTAACCAATAGCTTTGATATAACTACATTTATCATCTCCGTTCTGTGACAATATGCCTCTTCTGTGACTTTAACTCCTTAAGGGCATGGCCTATTTGGGCCATAAAGACGTGAGGATTTCATCTCCACCTTTCAAAAGCCATAACTTTTTTATTTGTCCATCGACATGGCCGTATGAGGGCTTGTTTTTTGCTTGGCGGACAGTAGTTCTTATTGGTACCACTTTTTTCGGTACATATAATGTATTGTAAAACTTTTAAGAATAATTTTTTGGAAGTTAGGGCGCCCACCCACTGGCGATTTTTTTTTCTTTGCGTTTTGCGTTTTTTCTCAAGAGCAATTAGGATTGAATGTACTCCTGTCCACTGGCGTTTTTTTTTGCGTTGCGTTGCGTTTTTTAACATAGGAACTGTCAGTTGCATATGTGTCCTTATTTTTCTCCTAATGCACCCATGAAAGTCAATGGAAATTAATGGAAAAGCCGCGAAAACGCAGCGAAAATGCGGCAAAAAACGCAGCGGAAAACGCAGCGTTTTTCACGCACGAAAATCGCAAACGCCAGTGGGTGGGCGCCCTAAGGGAGAGAAAACAAATCTGCCATTGTTTGTTTTTGTTTTTTTCCTCATTAATCATACAGCATAAATGATATACTTTTTTTGCTGGTCGGTACGATTGCAACGGTACCAAAAGTATATATATATACAGTATATATATGTACGTTTTTCCAGTTTTGCACAATAAAACCCTTTTGGGGGTAATTGTTTTTTGTTTTATTTTCATCGCTGCATTCAAAGTCCCACAACTTTTTTCTTTTTCCATGAACACAGCTTTATGAGGGCTTGTTGTTTGTGTGAGGAGCTGTGTTTTTATGGATACCATATTGGGGTACATACAGCTTTTTTGATTACTTTTATTGGAATGCGAAATGGGGAAAATAAGCATTTCAACTGCCTTTTTTTTAGTTGTTTTTTTTTACAGCTTTTGCCTTGCAGCATAAATAGTGTGTTCAATTTATTGTACGGGTTGTTTTGTGAGCCTAGTGATCCTAATAGGGAGTCGGGAAGGAATTTTTTCCCCAAAAGGGCTAATTGACTTCTGGCCTTGGGGTTTTTTGCCTTCCTCTGGATCAACACAGTAGGATAGACAGGCTGGACTAGATGAACAATGTCTTCATTCGGCCTTACATACTATGTTACTATGTTACTATGTAATATAGGGAGTCGGGAAGGAATTTTCCCCCCAATAGGGTTAATTGGCTTCTGCCTCTTGGGGATTTTTTGCCTTCCTCTGGATCAACAAGGAGGTTAAACAGGCTGAACTAGATGGACATTGTCTTCATTCGGCCTTACATACTATGTTACTATGTAATGTAGTCCAGGGGTGTTTTTTTCGCTACATTTTGCTCAGTGTTTCTCATTGCCCTTGTGTATTTGCGCAACTCCCATAGATCTCTATGTGGCCTTTGCCTCACAAAATGCAGGAAAATAAAGCAGGCCATACTTTTTTACGCATGCACTAATTGTACACGCAAAACACCCTGTGATAGTGCACCCATTGAAATCAATGGCTTCTGTTATTTGTGTTTAGCGTGCGTATATTTTCCGCGTGCAAAAATACTCAAATACGCCCATGTAAGATGATATTATTATGTATAAAAAAATAGTTTAAGCCCTGATTCACATGTGTGAGTTGCACCCGGGATTCTTAGGCACAACTGGCATCAAACAGCACATGGATGCACATCTGTATGCTGTCTGATTGGTCGGGCCAGTGGACATTGCATGTTACCAGAACAGGACATGCTGCAATTTCTGATTATGTGAAGGACCCTAAGAACATTTAAGTGGTGGTTTTACTCAGTTTCTTATCTAGTTTTTTTTTTTTTTTATAACAATGGGGGCGCCCAAAGAAAACTTTGACATGTGATGTAAAAGTTTTATAACCATCTCAAAAGAATGATTATAGTTCCTACATTCTCATTCACTAGGAACATGTATCTGGCCAAGATACTGCTTTAGTAAAATGATGGGAAGATAGAAGTATAGAAAGGGCCATATAATTACAAGGTGGTGACCTTTTGTTTTACTAGTTAAAACGTAACTTTCAATGTCAACACTTTCAAATAAGACAACTTACATCAGATCAGAGAGTCCCTCTTTAAAACAATCCAAGATAAGGAGATCAAACAGACCTTCACACATCAAGGTTGTTGAAATTCAGTAACAAGTAAAGAAACAGTCTTACCACTTCCCATTATACCACTGACTTCAAATGGGGTCATTGGAACCTTCTGCTAATGTTCCAAGGTACATCTATAGGACCTTAAAGGGGTTGTCCAGATTTAAAAAAGCATGTCTGTTTTCTTCCGAACACATTGCCACCCTTGTCATATGGTTGTTTGTGGTTTTGCAGCTCAACTCCAGTAAAGTGAATGGAAGCTAAGATGCAATACCAGAAACAAGTCATGGGCAAACCAGTTTGTGGTGCAAAGAAACGGCTATGCCTGTGAGGTTTGCAATGTAACCATAGCCTCTCTCTGGTGTCTCTGAGCAATCGGGTCCAGTTCAACTTGCAGCCTTTTCTGGAACCTGCTTGGCCAAAACCTGGCCATGAGTCCCTAATGACCCATCTACCAGAAAAAAAAAATGAAAAGACTATGATTTGTCATGCAGAAGTTAACCCCTTATCTTTCGGCTCCCATATTTTGACTGCTGCTTTGCATCCATAATACAGAAGTACGTCCTGGCCTGACCGTGGATCTCCTGACCTGAACTCTGAGCACTCCTGGCTTGAGCGGGGTCTCCTGATCTGAAGTCTGAGCAGTCCTGGCTTTACCGTGGGTCTCCTAACTTAAACTCTGAGCAGTCCTAGCTTGACCACGGGTCTCCTGACCTGAACTCTGAGCACTACTGGCTTTACCGCATGTCTCCTGACCTAAACTCTGAGCAGTCCTAGCTTGACCACAGGTCTCCTGACCCAAACTCTGAGCAGTCCTAGCTTGACCACAGGTCTCCTGACCCAAACTCTGAGCAGTCCTAGCTTGACAGCAGGTCTCCTTACCCGAACTCTGAACATCATAGGAATGTGTGAGTTCGGGACAGGAGACCCGTGGTCACAGGATGGACCTCTGTATTACGGACCCAAAATATGTCTATGCGTCACCAGCCTAAATCATAGTTGTTTGTTATGTGGGAGCCTGTCAGTATTGCATGTTGCCAGTTGCTAGGCTGGCAGGAACATACTGACAGGTTCCCTTGCAGTCACTTAAGTTATGGGTCACTTAGGATGGAAGTCAAACATGAACATGTCTGCATATGTCTGCCTGGATTAAATCTGGCCCTTTTCCTCTCATACAGTCACCTCATGGTCAGATGTGGAGCATTAATCACTAATACTGTGCTGAGTGTATGACATGGCTTCAAGTGGCCACAAGCCAGCAAAGCACTCAATGGATTTCTCATCCGTCCCACCAGAAGTCCAGCATCCTGGGACAGATTTAATTCATATTGTCACTATAATAATATATATCCCGCTTCATGTCCAGGCAATCCTGTATTATGTACAACGAATTCTGCAGTACGCAGCTGTGAAATCTCTACATAAGCGCATGGCCAGCAGTAAAAGTGCAGTCTACCGCTTGAGTATATACTATATATATATATATATATATATATACATACACTACCGTTCAAAAGTTTGGGGTCACATTGAAATGTCCTTATTTTTGAAGGAAAAGCACTGTACTTTTCAATGAAGATAACTTTAAACTAGTCCTAACTTTAAACAAATGCACTCTATACATTGCTAATGTGGTAAATGACTATTCTAGCTGCAAATGTCTGGTTTTTTGTGCAATATCTACAAAGGTGAATAGAGGCCCATTTCCAGCAACTATCACTCCAGTGTTCTAATGGTACAATGTGTTTGCTCATTGGCTCAGAAGGCTAATTGATGATTAGAAAACCCTTGTGCAATCATGTTCACAGATCTGAAAACAGTCTAGCTCGTTACAGAAGCTACAAAACTGACCTTCCTGTGAGCAGATTGAGTTTCTGGAGCATCACATTTGTGGGGTCAATTAAACGCTCAAAATGGCCAGAAAAAGAGAACTTTCATATGAAACTCGACAGTCTATTCTTGTTCTTAGAAATGAAGGCTATTCCATGCGAGAAATTGCTAAGAAATTGAAGATTTCCTACAACGGTGTGTACTACTCCCTTCAGAGGACAGCACAAACAGGCTCTAACCAGAGTAGAAAAAGAAGTGGGAGGCCGCGTTGCACAACTAAGCAAGAAGATAAGCACATTAGAGTCTCTAGTTTGAGAAACAGACGCCTCACAGGTACCCAACTGGCATCTTCATTAAATAGTACCCGCAAAACACCAGTGTCAACATCTACAGTGAAGAGGCGGCTGCGGGATTTTGGGCTTCAGGGCAGAGTGGCAAAGAAAAAGCCATATCTGAGACTGGCCAATAAAAGAAAAAGATTAAGATGGGCAAAAGAACACAGACATTGGACAGAGGAAGACTGGAAAAAAGAGTTGTGGACGGATGAATCCAAGTTTGAGGTGTTTGGATCACAAAGAAGAACGTTTGTGAGACGCAGAACAAATGAAAAGATGCTGGAAGAATGCCTGACGCCATCTGTTAAGCATGGTGGAGGTAATGTGATGGTCTGGGGTTGCTTTGGTGCTGGTAAGGTGGGAGATTTGTACAGGGTAAAAGGGATTCTGAATAAGGAAGGCTATCACTCCATTTTGCAACGCCATGCCATACCCAGTGGACAGCGCTTGATTGGAACCAATTTCATCCTACAACAGGACAATGACCCTAAACACACCTCCAAATTGTGCAAGAACTATTTACAGCAGAAGCAGGCAGCTGGTATTCTATCGGTAATGGAGTGGCCAGCGCAGTCACCAGATCTGAACCCCATTGAGCTGTTGTGGGAGCAGCTTGACCGTATGGTACGCCAGAAGTGCCCATCCAACCAATCCAACTTGTGGGAGATGCTTCTAGAAGCGTGGGGTGCAATTTCACAAGCTTACCTCAACAAATTAACAGCTAGAATGTCAAAGGTGTGCAATGCTGTAATTGCTGCACAAGGAGGATTCTTTGACAAAAGCAAAGTTTGATGTAAAAACAATGTTATTTCAAATACAAATCATTATTTCTAACCTTGTCAATGTCTTGACTCTATTTTCTATTCATTTCACAACGCATGGTGGTGAATAAGTGTGACTTTTCATGGAAAACACAAAATTGTTTGGGTGACCCCAAACTTTTGAACGGTAGTGTATATATATACAGTATAGAGAAGAGAAAATCCTTTGACATGGAGGACCTGCTCTTGTAAGTTATGTAGGAGCACTTGCTTTTGCCCTATTAGTCGTAGCATAATCTCTGGTTACATTTTAGAATCCCAAGGGGTTTTCCTATCATTAGGATAAGACGCCAATATTTGGTTGGTTGGGGTCCACAGTCCTGTGCTGTTTAAGTTGATGAGGCAATCTTTGTATACCCTTATGGGATAGAGATGCTTGCTCTTATAAGGTCAGGTTATAGTATATTCAGTAGTGTTTGTGGCTATAGTGTGCAATTAATGCTTATATACAGATGGTGGCGCTCTACAATATAGTCAATAATAGGAGAATGCTGATAGAAATGTGGTAGGAAATTCAAGGATATGTGGAGAAGCAGTAGGCAAGCCATTGATAACCAATCCATAAGAAGAAAAAATAGCATTGCGTAGAACATACCAACTCACATTTGTGCAATGGACTTAGCAGAGAGTGAAGTTGCTGCGGGTAGGTGGTGTTGCAACACAGTTTCAGGATGCGATGCAGCAGAAGCAGTTGCAAAATATATGCAGTGTTTATCTAAGAACAGAATAATGCAAGAGAGTAATAGTATAATAACAAGCAAACACTTTTTAGGCTGGGTTCACACGGGGCGGAATTGCCATAGAATTTCCGTGCAGGAAAGTGGATGAGATTTGCTAAAATCTCGTTCACACGCTGCCGACAGTCCGCTGCGGACAAGCCGCTCAGAAACTGGCATGCAGCGCGAAGTTCAAATCCGCGACAAGTTAATTATAATGGCGTTTCCACTGCGGACTCTCTTCTCTCTATCATGAATAGGCAGAAATGTCCGCAGCAGAATACAGGCAGAGTACTTTGAACATTACGTACATCTCCTTTACTTCCTTCGGGAAGATGTGGCACTTCGACCACCACCAACATGATCAACAATCCTTGTGTTGCTCCATAATCATCATCATACTCCGTATTACCATAGATTAATGACTAACCTCGAGGCCTCACGGACCATAGGTGCCAATCATCATCTCCATCATAAAACTACTGCCTCATGTACACTTTACATGCACCTAGCGCTGTCCCTCGTCACATAACACCATCTCTAACTATGGCATCACTTCACACTTACAAAACAATCACGTTACAACATGAAATGTCACGGTCACTTCACTTATTAATATCATTAACCCGGTAATTCAAACAATCCCCATATAACCTCTGTCCCTTCAGGGAAACACTCCCCCAGTCATACGAGACCATCATAGTCCCTTCTAGTGTTCGCTCACTAATATTCGTTGGACTAGTCTTCCATCTCTTGCAGCTGTCGTCATTTATGGTTCCACAGTACCGTCATCTTCTTCAGGGACTAAATCCCCTGTAGAAAGGTAGACTCCCTCTCCTTTCTCACAGTCTATGTCCTTTAACCCCTGGGTCATCAGGGTCTTCTCACTGGAATCACTCTTGCACTGTTTACCTGGCATGGAGGCAGTTCCCTGGTCACCAGTATAAATGGCCGCCGTCACATATACCTAGCAGGCCTGTGTCCAGTGATGCTGCCACACATTGATTCTTTTCTCTGCTCTGCTGCGTCTTCTATATGATGCAGTTCCCTCTGCTTTTATATCAGGCACCTATGACACCAAAATATTATACCACGCTTGGGGAAGAGGGCAAGGGCCCAGCATGCACTATTTCACTATCTATGTCTGGATCTTCAAAGGGTTGCAACCCTAGTTTCTTCAGCCTCGCTGAGGCTATGGCATAATCTGTAACAAATGTACAATTGCCTGCGAATGTCTCTATACCCGTTCTCAGCAGGCCTGAGGACTAACTGTTTTGTTCCTAGTGGTGTGCACACCTAATAGCTGGGTTGAGGCAGACCTCACTTACAATTCCAATGCGTAGGAGACACTGCTACTATCACACAGGCTAGTCCATGGCCAGGAACCTGACTCTATATTTGTTATGTCTCTCCCACTCACAAACTGGTGAAACTCGGAAACAGCGGACATAACTCACAGACAGACAAACGCCCAAAACACGACCAAGCATACCTGCACGCATAAACGGATATAAATATATACAATATAAGGTATTGGTCCGTTTTTTTTGCTAAGATACTTAAGCCCGCGAACCTGCTTCATGGGTCCTCGTGGTTTTAAGGGTCCCTACGAGACAACTTCCACATGAAACCTGCCTGCATGAAGGGCGATTAACCCTTACAGGGACAGACTCACATTGGAACCTAGGGAACTACCAAGACCTAGATGACAAATGAAACACAGCAGGACTGAACGCAGCCCACATCAACAGGCCAGGGATTTGCATACAACACAGAACACCATGCACCCTAAACTGGACTGTTCACACCTCAGGTCCAGCCAACTGCACAGACACACAGGAACAGGACACTGTTCACATCTAAACACACTGAGCAAACAGGGGAAAGACCAGCAGCCTCTAGTGGGGGAGCTGGTATATATGAGCAGCAGACCTGGGGGATTGGCTGGCTGGAGAAATCCACACCCAGGCAGCTTAATCAACCCCCACCTGTGGGGCTGTGGTGCTGAAAACCCATGTAGAACCACAAATCTCATCCAGCACACCCTAACAAGATTACTTAGATCTTTGCCACAATGTTGACGTTTCCACCAGGATGGTATTCAACTCAATGGCCTCAGTGTCCTCTGAGCAGCTACTGTGGCTTCTTTCCTCTCTGCAGTCTATTGTGCCTCAACTCACTCAGTCTCTGTGCTCACTCCTGATGGTGCAGTGGAGATTGTCCTTTTTCTTTGGGAAGCTACAGCCAATCAATAAGCTTCCTGTAGACATGCTCTCTTTGCTCATACTTAAATTTGGCACAAATATTGGCGCATGTGATAATTTGACGCAATTTTTAGTGCAAGTCTACTGTCATGTCAACAGTTTAACCCTTTAGGGCAGGCCCTTACAAAGTTCTTCTGATGAGTTTTAGAAAGAGGGATAATGTTTTGATATAAGGGTGAATGAGCAGGAATAACTGTGGATTAGATCTCCGAAGCTTCCATGTGCCAATACTGTGTTCCACAAATAATAATAAAGTACAGTCATAGTAAAGCACAAAAATACTAAGAAATCTACAATCAGGAAATATATGTTTCACTTTACAGTTATAGTGAGTAGAAAAAAAGATGATGATTCATTCCCTATTAATAAAGTCACATTTATGCTGTGAGAATAGCAAACCTTCCACAATGCATTACAGTTGTGTTCACACAGCGTTAACCTCTCCGCTTGGGCTTCCAACCGGAGTTCGGTCAGAGTGCCCGAAAACAGAGCACCAGGATGGAACTATAGCTTTTCATTGGTCAAACAAAGACCACAAAGTTCTCAGTTTATCTTTTGGCATTTGTGCCAGAATGAATTGTGTAGTTGACTCCAGCTTTCTGTCCAGAAGGGAACAGAAACCCCCTCAAATGCAGACCTTATCCGTCTCCGTTTGAATAATGTCAGCCTATGGTTCCATCTGAGGGCTTACACATATAGGCATGATTTTGTCCCATTTTGCGGCCATGAAAATCAGCATCTGTCTACTAAAGCTGGGACGTGTTTTTAAGTTTGTGTGCTGTTCCTATATATCATTTCAGTTTTTAGACCATTTTCTTCAACTTAACTTGAAACGTCAACTTTGCCTTTGCGTGTAATAACTAAACTTGACTTATTAGTCTTCCACATGAGGACTCAGGTTCAATGCTTTTGTCTAAAGGCTTTTTAAAAAGAGACACCGAAAACTTTTGACCCCATTTACTAAGGAAAACATTTCATGTATGTGTATTTATTACATGTCAGGTTCAGTGAGTTTGCCAAAAAGCAAAATGTTCCCATTACACAGGATATTCAGCAGCCCTCCGTCCTCACCTTACATGAACTGCCAGAATTCTTCTATTCTTTTCAGATGAGGTATGACATATATAAAAACTTAGGGCCAGCATGTCCGTAGAGCCAATGTGGTTAATGCACTGATTAAATGGGTTGTCCATTTTGGACACTCCCTTTTTGTTAGAAGGGTCTCTTGAAAATAAATTAATTAGGGTGTCCCGCTGCTGTGACCATCAGCTTTCATCTTCATATAGCATCCATGTTCCTTGGTACTTGTAGTTTTAACCACGTGACCAGTGTTTTTCCAGAATATCTAGTCTAGTGCTTGAGTCTTCATGCACAATGACATGTTTATGATATGTGTGATGATCCTTTCACTCCTCAAGTCTTCCAAACAGAATTGACTTTTAGAATTAGTTAGGTCTTCTTGCAATATGTACAAACTAAGGGCTTTTTCACATGGGCGTAATTTTGTCCTGTTATACGGTCATGATAATCATGGCCGCATAACGGGACAGAACAAAACCATTGATTTCAATGGTTTCGTTTTCACCATTGGGATTCTTGCCCGTTAATAGTACAGGCGGGAAAAAATAGGACTTGCCCTATCTTTCTTGCATGTAGTTAATACTACATGTGGGAAAGATAGGTCATGATGACCTATTTTCTAGTATTTCTCTCAAACATTAAAAAGTTATATGGCCCCTGATACTAAACTGTAATGTGTAAGGGAGCCTTAAAAAGGATGTCCGGGTATGAAAAAGTTTTTTCAAAATGGCCAGCACGCTTTAAAATAGCCACCACTTACCTACCCTCTTCCCCCAGGAAGCACCGGCAGCGAAAATTAACTGGAGACAATGTACCCCCTTCAGTCCTCGGACAGAATTTTGGCCTAAAACTAAAGGGTCACTTTAACATGCCCAATCCTTTGTTCTCGCGGGAGATAATTCGCTGTCAGGTGAGTTGGGCAGTGGCTTATTCCCCACTTTGGGAATACCAGAAAAGAATGCATGTTTATGAAGCAGAGTCAGTAGTGTTACATGGCGTGACGGTGTCAGGCGGAGACAGAGCACTTAACAGCAATATTGGTACTTGAACAGGTCACTCTCTTCAAAGGCAACACTGCAAATTCTGGCGAGCGCAGTGATTCTGCCCACAAATGAGACAGATAATCCGTGCTTGCGTGTGTTATAGTGTTGCAAGAATTTGCAGTGCTACCTGACAGGAAAGCATCGGGCTTAAGGCAAAGCTTGCTAAGAAGAGAGACGATCTAGCATTCGCACAGCACAACTCTTCCTAATTTACATGTCACATGGGAACATTTTGAACAGCGATTACACAGGTATGGCTTTAAAAAAATAGACAAGGTCTTGGTTTTATTCTAGCACTGTGCTTTATGGTTTACTGTCTTAAAAAGTGCTGACAGGTTTCCTTTAACCATGACTTGCAAATAAAACTTTACTTCCCGGCTTGAACCATGACTCAGTCCTGACGTTTAGCAGGCCCGCTGCCTCACTAGTGTGCCAAACTGGTGTTCAACGAGGCCAAGCCTCACTTACATGTCCTCTTGGTGATTGGAGTATTCCCCACTGGCCTGCAAAAGTCCAAATAAACATCCTCCTGTTGCATCCACAATGATGCTGGTCACACATTCAAACCCTGGTTGTCAGGGTCCTTCCAGTCTTCTATTTTTGCCCCCAGTCATCAGGGCCTTTGCGCAGTCTCTTTGGCCTTAATCATCAGGTCCTCTCACTGTCTGCGTGTGGTCCTCAGTCATTAGGCCAACTGGCAGTCTCTGCTCTTTTTGTGCTGTTTCCCAGTATGGGGACAGTGCTGCACACACCGCACTCTATATAGAGCCTGCTGCCAAATTGCTCGCTGCTCCAATGTGCCTCCTCTGATGCTGTCTCACTGAACTGCGTAATGACAATTCTGTAGTTCTATGTATAGGGCCCCTAGCTGCATACCCACAACCTTCCTGATTGTTCAAGGGGGTGGACTGGGTTTAGACAAAGTCTAGCCCAGTTCTGTTAATTGGCTCTATTACAGCGGCAGTTTCTCTAGGCAGTGACATGCTAGCTGTATCACCATGTCACTTGGGAGTGGAGCCTCTTACTGTAGTGCTCTGAGCCCTATGACCATGGAACCCTAAGCCCTTCTGACTACCCACTCCCTGCTGTTGGTCCATCAGGGAAGGTGGGCCTCTCTCCCCTGCCATAGCACTTGGCCAGTGGAGGAGTCTTCCAATGGCGCTTTCCTGTGCTTGACACAAGCATTTCACAGAGATCTCCTCCTGCTCTCTGTACCCCATCCCAACTACATCCTGAGCCAGAAGGGGTGAGGTTTAGTACTGCCAGTGACAGCCTGTCATAGTGGCTGCAAGATGCTTCTATAAGGGGCAGAACGGACAGCGGCTCCCCCTTACATTAATGATGGAGTCAGGAGGAACAGCTGTTAGCTGACTGAGCGCTCAGCCGACTGCAAGGTATATGCCCAACTTAAGATAGATAATAAGTTGCTAACAATACAGTTTAGTTTACTATGAGGTCATTGTTTTCTTAGTAGCTTTAGCCGTATGTTTCAGCAACATGAAGCCTCCAATAAAGTCTTTTTTTATGTTGCTACCATCTGTCCTGGTAATCTCAGGAGCTCTTCTCCACCTGCCTTAGAGTGGGACAATGTCGTGCTTCATTACACTGAAATGTAATGCCAAGATTCACAACAGTCTCTCTGCAAAGCTCTGCACGTTGTCAGCACTATATCTTTAAGCATAGTAATATCAATACTAACAAAGATCTGTCTCCTACCTAGACTTTCCCTGTATACTGCAGTAACAGAGTATTACATGTAAAATATATGCCTAACTCCTTAATGCCACTGGTTGTACAGTTACAGTTGGGGGTTTGTATGGAGTGGTATCGGGAGCCAATCTCGCTCCATGTAGGTGCCGGCTGTTTTTAACAGCTGACACCTACCCGCAACTGCCACGATCAGTGCGAACACTGATCATCGCTTTTAGCCCTTGAACGCCCCAATCGGTAATCCAGAGTCCTGAACGGTCCCCTATGAAGAGATTGCGAGGTGCTGTTTGGTTAACATGGCTAATTGCCTATCAAGCTTTGCCTGTGTTGTGGTTTCATAGACTTTGTCAGAATGTGGTATCATGCAATAGTATGGTATTGCATTACCCTCATGAGCGATGTAAAAGATGTAAAAATGTGTTTTATTAATAATTTTAAAAAAATTAAGGTATTAAAAAAACAAAAAACATTCTCCTATATTTATAAAAAAATCAAAACAAAAATATATTTTTCAAAGTTCACAGATTATTTAACCCGCATGATGAATGTTATCAGAAAAAAAATATACAATGTCAGAATTGTCCGTTTTTGGTCACCCAACTCCAAGAAAAAAATGTAATAAAAAGCAATCAAAAAGTCGTATATACTCTAAAATGCTAGCAATAGAAACTACAGGAAGTCCCACAAAAAAAAATGAGATTTCACACAACTGACGGTAAAATAAAAGAGTTATGGCTGTCAGAAGATGGCAGAACAAAATAATTTTTTTCCCAAAGAAATTTAATTTTTTCAAAGTAGTACAGCAAAAAAAACAACTGGTATCATAATCGTACTTACCCATAGAATAAAGTAATCATGTCATTTTTGCTATGGTGTGTACGCAGTAAAAGCAAGATCCCCTCCTCCCAGACAGACTTAAATTTTTTTTCCATTTCACTTAATGTAGAAATTTTTAAAAGTTTTTGGTACATTATAGGGTACATTAAATAGTGCCACTAAAAAATACAACTCACGCCCAAAAAAAACAAATACCGAGGCCACTTCTGTGCATACCAGACACAGCACTATATATTGTATAGTGGCTGTGTCTGGTATAGCAGCTCTATCCCATTGACTTGAGCACTGCTATCAGGCTATATGATGTCACATGCCTGAAAAGAGGCCATGATGCCAAAACCTCTTCAAACAGCCTGAGAGGAGGACTCCACCAATCTGATATCGATTACTCATCCTGAGGATAGGTCAGTCATTCATGCTTATTTGATTCAGTGTATCCAAGATAAAGTGGTCTAGTATTCATGATCTATTCTCAGGTCTGCTTCCGGGGACACATGCCGATCAGCTCTTTGAAGCTGTGCCAGTTTTTTAGCTACACTCAATTTGTGAAATTCAGCTTATTGACATGTAGAGGGTAGCAGATTGTTATGAGCATTTTGTGGTTATTTATACTTCCACAGGAATCAGTTCAGTTATTAAACTGGAATAATAAATGCATGGTTTATATAAAGGCAATCTTTTAGTGCCATCTAGTAGCAAGTATGGAAAATAGCAGGAAAAAGGCTGCTTTTGCATCTTCAATTTACTCATTAGCAGGGCAGGTCACATGGTACACCGAGAGAGGAAACGAGAAGGAGATAGTTAGTGCGGATCTAGAGCGAGGTGTGCGGTGGAGAGAGCAGCAGTGGACTTAGGGTGCAGATGCCTTAGGGAAGAGGTCACTGAGAAACTTTGAGCGCTGCTTACTGCTGTCTGAGCAAACGCTATTCTCGAGAAGGACTTCAGAAGGTGCAGGGCTGCAGTGGGATGGACTACAAGATCACTCAGGCTAAAGTTAAAGGCAGAGAGCGACACATCATCCCACAGCTTTTCAGATTAGAAACCACCTACTGGCTTTGGGAGTCTGTTGATCACTGACACAGTACCGAGGATGCTAGAGGTTGTAAGTGAGGACAAGCCTCAATAAAAATTCCTACCCTACGGCGATTGTGCCAGCCTTATGGTGATTGTGCCAGCCTTATAGTGATTGTGCCAGCCTTATGGTGATTGTGCCAGCCTTATAGTGATTGTGCCTGCTCTGCACCTTATCAGGTATTGCATTGTTGGCTCTTTTCCAGTCAATAAAAACCAAGTGCACACAAATAACTAGTGCCAGACAGTCAACAGCCCTGCTAGACAGAAGCAGAGATACCCTATATTATACAGCTGGACAGTAGTATATTCTTTGTTTCTTGCACATAAGAAAAGTACAGTTACTTCTTTAAAGACAATCTGGAACTTTGTTGGCACTTGTGTGTTGAAAATCTTACTGTTTGCCTGCCACATACAGGCTTCTAAAATAATCCCTTTTGTTAATCAAAGACTGTGTGCAGCGAGCCGCTATCCTCAAATTCATACCTTCAGCAAAAACATTATTTGACCGCTACACAGAATACCTTATTATAATAGTGTACACCAACTGTAAATTGCTCAAGTTACATGCAAAGTATTGCGAATATCAGTTAGCATTAGTCAGTATCACTAGCAGTAAAGCTTGGTTTAGACACAACGATTATCGCTCAAAAGATGTCTTTTGAGCAATAATCGTTGTGTGCCTTTACAGCGCAAGGTGATCGCTCAAACGTTGAGGGATCACTTTGCGCTCCGAGCTGGGTATACAAAAGACAAGCGGGGTGGCTTGTCTTCTGCATCCAGCTATTTTCTGCTGGTAGCACCCAGCTGTTATACCGCCGAGCGCTCTGAGCGGGGTATGCAGAACACAGCTTGAGCGCTGTGTTCTTCATATCCCGGCTGTTCACGGAGTGCTCAGCTGGTATACAGCTGTGTGCTCTGTGCAGGGTATGCAGAACACAGCTGCATTGCTGTGTTCTTCATACCCCGCCTGTGTTCAGGGAGCGGGATACAGCTGAAACAATAGTATCAGCTGTATCCCGCTATGAATTCCTGATAAGGCTGATCGTTGTCTTTCAGCATGCTGAAAGAGAACGATTAGAGACTGGTTAACGAAAACTGCACGATGTAAGTGCAATTACACACAATGATTAGCGCTCAAAAGACGGCTTTTGAGCAATTTTTGACCGATAGTCGTTGTGTCTGAATGGTCTTAAAGTTGACATAATGTTTACCTACTGTTCTTTAATCTTGTTCAAGCATATTTTCTTGCCGTTGTCGGTTATAATAAATACATTTTTATTTTTTGTATATCCGGACTCCACCTGAACCCTGTGTCGCCTACGAGTCCCGCAACAGACAGAGCACTGGTGGGGAGAATGGTGAATGCAGTGCTGGAACTGCGGGAATCCAGGATAGGTAGGTATATGCTACTTTGTGCTTTTTCTGCATGGCCACCTGGTTAATAATGAACTCAGAAAAGCCACCTACGGTAGTCTAGGTTTTTAGGGCCACTTTAAGTGACATCCTCTGCACCCCCTATTGTTGTTTCATAGTTATCACACATGCATATCTTTACTAGATTTGCTTGCATTTACTATATGAACAATCTACTGCTTTAAAGCTTCAGACACTGAACATTATTTCCCTTACTCTCATGTTCCTTATGACAGGCCTGTAATTATGCATGTGTAAGACTTCTTAGTTTCTATGGCAACCAAGGTACCACGCTGATTCTCTTGCCAACACCCATTACCACACCCTTGACAGAAGCTTTTCGTCTGGTTTACAGGCCCAAACACTTTGTTCTCTGTAACTTTCTGTGGGCGGCTTGTAGTCTGTAGTGAAATCATCTCTGTATCCGCAGGTATCGCTGCAATGAGTCAGCCATGTGACTGACGTCTGTGTAACAGGCACTCTGCCAGGCAGGTAACCCAGCAAGATATTAAGATGAGGTAGAACAGAGGAGGAGGGAAAATCTGGTCTCACTATTTCAGATGAGCACAGGATTCACATAATCTAGTGCAATGCAACAAACATAGAAAAGGGGCTGTTATGCTAAGTTATAGCAAGAATGAAATTCCTTATTAATCATATGCATGCAGTGCTGGCCTTAGGTTATATGGCACCCTGTGTGGAATTTTATGGCACCCCCTGTGATGATTCTGCTTAAATTCCGCTGTTGCTAAAAGCAGCAAGATCACAGCATACACACACCAAACTAATCTCAAGCTCTTAAAGGTTTTTTTTGGGCAAATACTATTGATGACCTATCCTCAGGACCTATCTTCTAAAAGGTAGAAGAGGAAACAAGGGGATCTGCTATCTTACCAACAGGGAGGGAATGGTTGAGGAAGTAAGGGTGGATGGGACCTTGGGAGGCAGTGATCATGTTATCCTTGAATCTTGGATAACGAAGGGAGGAAGACCTGAGAAAATGCAGCCCTCAATGTTGGATTTCAGAAAGGGAGATTTTAATGAACTCAATAAGAAGTGTGAGACTGTGACCGGCAAGGTGCTGGAGGGCAGGTATGTGTCGCCTAGGATGCTCTTCTATGCTGCCCTGGGGAGCACTTGGGCAGATACGTGCCACCGAGCAGCCTGGGCTCGGTGGAGGAAGCCGGCAGTATAGTGTTAGTAGCATTAAGCTACTAACACGTTGTAGTATGTAAGTGGCTCCAAGCCACATAATCCGGGCCGGCTTTTCCTGGAGTGACCAAAGTGAAGGGTGGGATGGTCACTCCCACGTACCAGGTGGGGCTGGTACCAGGCCTTATAAAGCCTGGGCCTACAGGGCCAGGAGGAGAGCTGAGACCTCTGCAGGTCTGCGAGTCCTGGCTGGCTGTGTGCAGGAGCCATTTGTTTACCAGTATGTAGACAGGGACGCTACATGTTTAGTAAGTACTTGGACGAGCAGGATTTACTTTATGTTTGCCTGATGTTAAGGCCTGTATTTTGCTTTGTTTTGCTTGGAAATAAATCCAGGCCAAGCCTGGACTAAAGACTTTATCGCAAGTGTCACTGTCTCTGACTGCTTATGCCCAGGTTGCTACCGATCCTAAGCGCTAATCCCTCACATATGGTGTTTGGATGCGGGCAGCGGTCTTAAAGAGACATACACCAATTAATGGACATTTGCTGCAGCAGCTGGAGAACCGTTGCTAAGGGCAACCGCCCAACTGAGATTGACGGGGTGAAAGCTGCAATGGCGCAGCAATCAGACACTGCCAAGATGGAAGAACTGATAAAGCAGCTGGTGCAAATGAACGTGCAGCAGCAACAAACGTTGGCTCAGCAGCAACAAATGAACATGCAGCAACAACAAACGTTTGCTCAGCAGCAACAAATGACGGCGACCCAGCAAAAGGTCCATGAGGAGGCCATGCGAGCTCAGGCCGAAACTAATGCTCTCCTGGTGGAAGCCAACCGTTTAGCCTCACAGGAGCAACAACGAGCTAACCAGCAGCTGCAAGAGCAAATCCTGGCGGTGGCGCAAAGTGTGCAGAGGACGTCTGGTTCGCTTCCCACTACCCGTACCGCGGTACAGGCGGCCTTACAAAAGATAACACCCACTGATGACATCGAGGCCTATCTCGCGGTCTTTGAGAGAGTGGCCGAGAGGGAGAAGTTACCGGCGCCTTAGTAGGCTGAGGCAGTAGCGCCTTTCCTGACGGGAGAACCCCAAAAGGCCTATTTTGACCTCAGCGAGCAGGATGCCAAGGACTATAATAAACTCAAGGGTGAGATCCTGGCACGCTTGTGCGTGAATACCCATGTGCGGGCCCGGCGGGTGCACAACTGGACTTTTGCTGACCACCTGCCAGCTCGCTCTCAGATGTATGACATGTTCCACCTGGTGAGAAAGTGGCTGCAACCGGAGGAGTCGACCCCAGCAGAGATCGAATTGCGGCGGTCATGCCCATTGTTAGAGAACATTTACAGCAGGCTCAAGAAGCCCAAAGCCGGGTATATAACCGGTCCGCCAAGGTGAGAACCTTCAACCCTGGGGATCGGGTACTAGTGTTGGTGCCCACCCTAGAAAGTAAATTCCTAGCAAAATGGCAAGGGCCCTATGAAATAATTGAGAAAGTCGGAGAGGTAAACTATAAGGTGTACCAGCCAGGTAAGCGGAAACCAGAACAGTTGTACCATGTAAACCTAATTAAGCCATGGAAGGACAGAGAAGCCCTGACTGCAGTGAGCACCCCCCATGGTGCGGTCCCAGAGGTGTCTGTATCAGGGTCCCTGTCCAAGTCCCAACAGCAAGAGTCTAGGGAATTTATACGACGTAATGCGGACGTGTTCTCCGATATACCAGGGCGTACTGGTGTCATAAAACACGACATTATAACTGAACCAGGGGTAAAGGCTCAGTTGAAACCGTACAGGGTTACAGAAGACCGCAGACGAGCCATCTCAGAGGAGGTCAAGAAAATGCTAGACCTCGGGGTAATTGAGGAGTCGAAAAGGGAATGGTCCAGCCCTATCGCGCTGATACCAAAACCTGATGGCTCTCTGCGCTTGTGTAACGACTTCCGGAAGCTAAATGACGTGTCAAAATTTGACGCATACCCAATGCCGAGAGTGGACGAGTTAATTGAGAGACTGGGTCATGCCAGGTACTTTTCCACTCTCGACCTTACTAAAGGCTACTGGCAGGTTCCCCTTACAGAGAGCGCGAAAGAAAAGACTGCGTTTGCCACACCAGAAGGGTTGTTTCAGTACATCTGCCTACCCTTCGGTTTGCATGGAGCCCCAGCAACCTTCCAAAGACTGATGGATATCATACTCAAACCCCATCGTCAATATGCGTCAGCATATTTAGATGATATCATCATCTTTAGCGAAGACTGGGACAGCCACCTATCCAAGGTACAGGCAGTACTGAACTCCCTTAGAAAAGCAGGGCTCACAGCAAACCCAAAGAAGTGCGCCCTGGGTCTTGAAGAAGCACGATACCTGGGGTATATAATAGGCAGGGGTATTATGAAGCCCCAGGTCAATAAAGTTGAAGCCGTTCAGAACTGGCCACAACCCACAACTAAAAAGCAGGTGAGAGCCTTTTTAGGCATCGTAAGGTACTATAGGCGGTTCGTGCAAAACTTTGCTAGCATAGCAGCGCCCCTAACAGACTTGACCAAGAACAGTAAGTCAGTCATGGTCAAGTGGAACCCTGACGCAGAAAAGGCGTTCCAAGAATAAAAACGGGCCCTCTGTAGACGTCCAGTGTTAGTCACACCCAATTTCAAAAGAGAATTTATTGTCCAAACAGACGCGTCCGATGTGGGACTGGGAGCAGTTCTGTCCCAGGAAGTAGAGGGAGAGGAACATCTCGTGATATATCTGAGCAGGAAGCTCATGCCACCGGAAAAAAATTACAGTATCGTTGAGCGGGAGTGCCTAGCCATCAAGTGGGCTCTGGAATCCCTAAAATACTACCTGCTAGGTCGGCACTTCAGGCTGATCACAGACCACTCCCCCTTAACCTGGATGTCACAGGCAAAAAAAAAAAATGCCAGAGTCACTAGATGGTTCCTGACCCTTCAAAATTTTAGCTTTTCGGTAGAGCACAGGGCCGGAAAGCTACAGGGCAATGCCGATGCCTTATCAAGGACGCATTGCATGACGGCGAAAGGTGTCCGACCCCACAGGCTCGAACAGAGGGGGAGGGTATGTGAGGCGGTGACCGGCAAGGTGTTGGAGGGCAGGTATGTGTCGCCTAGGATGCTCTCCTATGCTGCCCTGGGGAGCGCTTGGGCAGATACGTGCCACCGAGCAGCCTGGGCTCGGTGGAGGAAGCCGGCAGTATAGTGTTAGTAGCATTAAGCTACTAACACGTTGTAGTATGTAAGTGGCTCCAAGCCACATAATCCGGGCCGGCTTTTCCTGGAGTGACCAAAGTGAAGGGTGGGATGGTCACTCCCACGTACCAGGTGGGGCTGGTACCAGGCCTTATAAAGCCTGGGCCTACAGGGCAAGGAGGAGAGCTGAGACCTCTGCAGGTCTGAGAGTCCTGGCTGGCGGTGTGCAGGAGCCATTTGTTTACCAGTACGTAGACAGGGACGCTACATGTTTAGTAAGTGCTCGGACGAGCAGGATTTACTTTATGTTTGCCTGATGTTAAGGCCTGTATTTTGCTTTGTTTTGCTTGGAAATAAACCCAGGTCAAGCCTGGACTAAAGACTTTATCGCAAGTGTCACTGTCTCTTACTGCTTATGCCCAGGTTGCTACCGATCCTAAGCGCTAATCCCTCACAGAAGGTAGGAAGAATCCAATAGCTGGATGTTCTTAAGGACAAAAATGTCCAAGAAGGTTGGGAAATATTGTGAAATGAGATTCTCAAAGCACAGTTGTTAACAATCCCTAAAAGAAGGAAGAATGGGAAGCATTTAAAGGGACCAGGATGGATAAACACAAAACCTAAATACATGTGAAAAATATGTTTAGCAAAGGGAAAGAGGGGGGAATATCTAAAGAAGAATATAATGCGATCTGCAGAAACTGTTGGGTAAGTGTCAGAAAAGCTAAAGCTAATATTGAATTGAGGCTTGCAACAGAGGCCAAAGGCAATAAAAAAGGAATTCCTATTTTGTATCTGTTCTCTCGCAGAAAGTAAATGTAACATGAACTGATCTTCCCTGTGTTATTGAACAAATAAAAGAATGCAGACTATCTATAAGCAGTGAGATGGTGAGGAAACAGTTTGCTAACTTACATAAATTCAAGTCTCCAGGCCCAGATGAATTACATCCTAGGATACTGAAGGAAGCAGCAGATGTAATTGCTGAACCACTCATCGCAATCTTTGAAAATTCTTGGAGAACAGGAGAAGTCCCAGAAGATTGGAGAAGGGCAATTGTTGTCCCTATTTTCAAAAAAGGGAAGAAGGTGGATCCAGGAAACTACAGACCTGTGAGCCTGACTTCATTACCGGGAAAGATCTTTGAACAAATTATTAAACAGCTTGTATGCAAGTACTTAGATGAAAATGGAGTAACTAACGAGAGCCAGCAAGGGTTTGTAACAACCAAGTCATGCCAAAAACATCTAATTTCCTTCTATTAAAGGATCACCGACTGGGTTTATCAGGGAAATGCAGTAGATATAGTATATCTTAACTTTAGTAAAGCATTTGACAATGTATCTCATACCATACTTATTTAAAAAAAATAACCAAATATGGGATTGACAAGGCAACTGTTAGGTGAATTCACAACTGGCTGAGTGATCGTACTGAAAGAGTGGTCATAAATGGCTACTCATTCAACAGAAAGAATGTCTTAAGAGGGGTACCACAGGGTTCTGTCCTAGGTCCAGTATTATTCAACATTTTTATAAATGATCTAGATGAGGAAATTGAGGGGAAACTGATCAACTTTACCAACTACACAAAGCTAGGAGGGATAGCTAACACTAGAGAAAAGAGAGGATTAAAAAAGATCTAGACTACTTTGAACAGTAGTCGGCAACTGACAGAATGATATTTGACAAAGAGAAATGTAAAGTCCTACATCTGGGCAAGAAAAATGGAACAAGCGCATACAGAATGGGAGGAATTTAGGTAAGCAGCAGTACATGTGAAAAAGACTTGGGTATATTAATAGATCACAGACTGAATATGAGTCAACAATGTGATGAAGCATCAAAAAAGGCAAACACAAATCTGGGATGTATTAAGACAGTGGTTTCCAAACTTTTTCAGCCATGGTGCCCTTTTTGAAGAAAAAAAATTCTTGTGGAGCCCCAAGGTATGATCAGGGGAGGGGTTAGGGGCGTGGTTTATTATGACATAATTTTTACCTTTATTGTTATAAAAAGTACAGGGCCGTTAAAAAACTACAAGGAAGAACTCTGGAGCACTGGATGGGCTATTGATATACATTCTATTTAAAATTAACATGCTGCGGAATTAAATCTCGCACCACATGTCAATATCCGCACAGGTCTTCTGCACATTTTTTCCACAGCGTATGAATGAGATTTTCAAAATCTCATCCACTTTGCTGCTACCGCTACTGTGAATTCTGCAGCAAATCCGCCCCGTGTAGTAATTGTGACCCCCTATATTGGTGGTCCCTGTAGTAATAGACTTCCCTATATTGGACCCAGTAGTAATAGCGACCCCTATATTGGACCCAGTTGTAATAGGTGACCCATATTGCGGCCCCAGTAGTAATATTAATCCCACAGTAGCCCCAGCAGTATTAACCCCCTTGTAGCTATATTCACTTCACAGTAGCCACAGTAATAGTATTAACCCCCTCAGTAGAATTAACCCCACGGTAGCCACAGTAATATTAACCCCACAGTAATAATATTAACCCCCTCAGTAATATTAACCCCACAGTGATAATATTAACCCCGTCAGTAATATTTACCCCACAGTAATAATATTAGCCCCCACAGTAGCCACAATAATAATAGCCCTGCAACCCATATACTTACCCCCTCCTTGCCGTCAGTGCCACTCCTCCTCGGCGCTGAGCCCAGGTGAACACTGATGGCAGTGTGTGAGCTCAAAACGTTTCCTCCCTTGTCCTCTCCTGCAGAACCAACGGGAGGAGGATCCCGGGTGCACACTGACGTCAGAGGGTGCACCAGGGTCAGCGTCACTGCGTGATTACTGGCCGGGAAGCTTTGGCACCTCAACCAGTAATCACTACAATGCTGAGCTGCCGTCGGTACGTGTGCCATAGGTTTGCCACCACAGAGATCCTCGGTCAGAGCCTCTGACTGTCACTCACGGAGCCCCAAGGACTCCATGGAGCACAGTTTGGGACCAGCTGTATTAAGAGAAGCATAGAGTCTTGACCACATGAGGTAATTATTCCCTCCAGCTCTACAATAGTCAGACCTCATCTGGAATACTGTGCCTAGTTCTGGCCACCCCAATTGAAAAAAGACATAGGCAAATTGGAGCAAGTTCAAAGAAGAGTTACCAAGACGGTGAGCGGTCTGCAAATCATGTCCTATGAGGAACAATTCCTTCAAAAACACATATGCCCGTATGAAGCCACTATGAGGCAGCTTTCTCTAACTTTTGAGTTTCCAGCTGTTGGAGAACTACAACTCTCTGCGTATTTTGACAGGGTTTTAGTGAGAGGACCGGAGGCAGTTACTGTGGAGAACATCACAGGTTCCTGCACCCAAGGCTATGCCTTAGATTTTCTGCAAACACAGGACATTATAGACATTGGGCAAAGAATCACTTAACTACACTAAGTGAAGCGCAAGTCATGAATGGTACTGTTGTATCTTGTCTCCACCTGAAGTAGGGGTGGAGACAGGGGTTGTGCTGGCTCTGAGACAGGTGATGCTCCTAGGAATGGATTGGCTGATGCAGAGAAGGGACGGGAGATTCCCCCAGCAGTGACTTGACTGATGTCCGACCGCATTACCCTACTGTACGTGTTGCGCTGGGGGTTCATATGACTTTCCCAGCCGTACTACCACCAGTTTCCCTCCAGTGTTCTGTAAGTCACCAGGGTGCTGTGTTGAATATCGCTGGCGGTGTGCTCCGGTCGTCCTGCATCGCCGCTGACAACCCTATCAACAGCAGTAACAAACATGGCAGAGAAGCTCCGCTGCGGTCCCCTGCTGTTATTGTCAGGGCCGCCCTCCCGACGGCAGCACATGGAGATTTGCGCTGACAGTGATCGAGGGGGGGGGGGGGGGACACACATTGCAGGCAGTCCGGCAGTAACACTCACAGCTGGGAACAGGAGCGGCCATGCCAACTTGAGGAGACGAGAAGCGCGGTCAGCGCACCCAGACTGCCAGCGCCGCTAGCAAGCACTGGCCTCCAACAAAGCAGACAAGAGGGGGAGCTGACATGGCAGAAGTCACGGTAGCAGACACATGAGCACAGCCGCTGTATTCTGCTGTGTGGGGAGCAATGTCAGCTACGCATCCCGCTGTCTTCTGCTCGGCCGATAGCTGTATGTGTGGGGGTGGAACAGCTGTAGGCACAGAACACCAGCACCCAATCGGAAGCTAGGGGCATGACAGGGGAAGTACACTGCAGGAAAGGCCAGTCAGCCCTTAGCTCCCGGTGGAGACAAGATACAACAGTACCGTTGCAAATGTCGCCTGATACCAGTTCTGGTGCTCAAAGAGAGAGCTCATAGGATCCGGGAGTCACCAACACTGCACTCCTCTAACCTGCCCCTGTCTGAACCATACCTACAGATTGACTGGAGCAAAGTCCGCTGCAAGGTTGGTGAATAAATACTTTGTTACTTTGTTTGGAGTATCATCTCACAAAGTAATGTGGTCTGTTCCGCTGCAGTCCCCTATAGAGGGTGAGCTTGGGACCAAATGCCTCATGCGGGATAACCCATTTTATTCCTGTCCCGCCACTTGCTGTACATATAACCACTCTTACCCGACTGGCCTACCCTTGGACCTTGCTTCATTGTTACGATAGGAGTTGTAATTTGCCAACAGCTGGAGAGCTGCAAGTTGGGAAACACAGCTTTAACTGAATCTTTTAGACCTAAATTATAGGTATTTCTTGAGGCAAATACTCTTTAACCCAAACCCCTTTAATAAACCATGGGGGAAGAACACTATAGTCTACATCTCCCAGCATAATCTGACGCCTGCATACTGAGGCCAGGCTCACACGACCGTATGCGTAATCCGCTTGAGGAGGCCTGCAGAAGATTCCAGCTGTGAGTCCGGCTGTGACCCTGTAAACAGCAACGTGATGTACTGCATATGACAGGCGGTCATGCGCAGTACAGTTTTTTTCTTAGCTTGTTTGTATTTCCCACTCCGTCGCTTAGCAATGATGCAGGTAACTGCAACGCATACACAATATAATTGCGTATGGGTTGCGGGTATATCCATGACCATAGAGCACAATGGGCGCGGATTTCATGGTAAAATAAAACATGCTGCATTCTATTTTCCATGAGCGGATTAGCAATTCCGCTAAGGTGAGAAGAACTATGTAATCCGATGCATTTAATTACTGCAGATCAATCGCTCATGGAATCCGCAATTAGAATCCGATCGTGTGAGACCGGCCTGAGAGTTGTAGTCTCACAACAGACTACAGACTACATTTTCCAGACGTCTGTTGCCTAGTATCAATTATTTTCTTAGCACTGAAGGGCATAAAAAAACATGAAATTCTGCAGTCTCTCTGCTTATTATCAACGTATCCCAAATGTCACTGTATCCGAGAATATTATCTCTGCAATGTAATATTTTAACAGGCTCGCACCACAGGCATCTTTGAGAGTCCCTACCTCTGTACATCAATAATTTTCTCTCCTGCATTATTTGACATCGAACATGTGATTAGGATGAAAAAAAAAATAATCACAGTTTCTAAAAGAGAAATATTTCTTGAACTCTCTCAGTGGCGGTCAGGGCATTAAGCGTGGACATCTACCGACGCAACTTTGATCATTCTCTGCTCTAAGTTTGCTTGAAGAATCTTTTCAAACTTTTTCCAGTGAGGCACGGGATAAGAGGAAGGAGCACAATACCTGCTGTGAGAGCTGGCAGCGCAATATAAAGGACTGCAACAAATAGGAAGAATAGAAAAAGATAAGAAACTATAAAGACAAGTCAAGAAAAGTGAGACGACGTATATATTTTATTTGAATTTAGGAACAATTAAACTCATATGCGTAATATCTGCTCTAAGGGGCATCTGTGACCCTAAAAAATATTGTCAGGGTCACATCACTAGCAAAGGGAACTGGCTGGAGTTTCCATAGTTCCTTTGAGAAATCAGAACTAAAATCTGATTGATTGCCAGAGGTAACTGCTCCAGTTTTCACAGACACTGGCATAATAGGAACCAAAGATCAGGGATGGATAAAGCTTTCATTGTGCGTATAATATAAGGTATGAACTCTATGACATTTATCCACCTCCAAGAAATTTAAAGTGTTGCTCCAACTTTGGAACTATTTAGTAGAAAATATTAGAGAATCGGCATAGATAAAATTTAAGCCCTACTATCTTACTTTTTCCATGTTAGACTCATAGGTCAGTTTAGAGCAGAGCCACCTCAAGTTCAGGTCCCACGTCTTAACAGCTCACCCATAAGATCTCATACATTGAGGGCTAAATGTAAAATCCGAAGAAAAGCTTGAAGGCCGTACCTCACAATTGGTGGGCTCCTGCAGGACAGAAGAATTTTATCATGACAGCGGGTGGCATTGTGGACCCTTTTTTGGCAAAGACTCTGAGGGCAGTACCACTTCTACTTGCATTGATGGTTGTCCTTGGTTGGGCCTACGCAATGGAGAGCATATAGTTACTGGTGGTTACCAGATTACCCATCTCAGACCATTAGGGAATACTCACAGGATTTGTCATAAATGTCTGATAGATGCTGGTCCCACCTCTGGCACTGTCAAGTAAGTCGAGAGCGGGGGTCATCCAAGTCCTTCCTGCCTGATGAAATTTACCTCCAAGACTACATCCATATAGAGAAAGAATGCTTTGAGCATAAGACCCCATTTATACTTAAAGATAATCGCTCAAAAATCACTCAAACGATAGTTTGAGTGACTGTTTTGAGCGATCATCTTTGCATACTTTACAGTAGCTAATTAGCTACTATAGAGCTCTGCAGGCAGAGTGTGACACTGCCGCTGTCCCTAATAGAACAATACAGCTCCTTTGCATAAACAAACAGCTGTATTCTTCTCAGAGCTGACTGCTAGTGTCCCTGCTGGGAATTCACAGCAGGACACAGGCACAGAGAATCTTATTAGTGCAGCTGGCTGATAACAGCCTGCTCCGCTGATAACAGCTGATCGCTGAATTCTAGCAAGCTAGAATTCAACGATCAGCGACTCTTGCATCAAAACTGCACAATGTCAATGCATTTAGACAGAAGGAGAATCTCTCAAAAGATGTCTTTCAGCGATTTTTGAGCGATTCTCGTTGTGTTTAAATGGGTCTTAGGGGTCTAGTGATCCCCTTTCTCAACAACTGAGTACCACAGGATATGTCAGGTTCAAGTCCCAAAGGATATGCTATAAATGATGGCAATACCCCTTTAACAGAAATAATGGCTCTGCAAGTTGCTTTTAAAGCCTCTGCAGAAAATCTCTAAAATTGGTGGGCAACCATGCTATACATGGTTACACTGAGTTCCCCAGAACAAGAGTTGCTCTTCCCAGCAGGTCTAGCTAGAGGGGGTGTCCTAATAATAACTGCAGCCACAGATTAATTTTATGTTTTCATGATATTAAACTGATCATTCATGGTCTGTTCGGCCAGTAAAACCTCAAGTTAGGGCATAGCCTCATTTGTTGTGTAGGCCTCGGAGCTCAGAGATCTTTCCACCCTGTAAGTGATCTGAGTATGCCCAGTTGTGTGAGTTACAGGGAATCAGATGATGCATCAACACTCCTTGGACCACTTCTTCCAGCCGGTCTCTTTTTTCAATTGTAGAACATAGAAACAAACTCTCCAGATGTAGTTTCCTGGTTTCTCTAGCCTGGAGGGTGGTGTTCAGAAAAGGCAAGAGCAAGCTCCTTTCCGTAGAACCTGATTTTCGCCCCTCGGATGCTCCAATCTACACAGTCCAGTGTAGCAGGTTGCAGGTCTATGAACTGCAATCTGAGACTGATGCAACCGGAGGATACAGTGCTTAGTGACTTTTTTGCAGGGAGAACCAACATAATCCTACAGCACTCAAGTCACACAACGTGATTCCCGGAATTACCCTTTCTAAAGGAACAGTTACTTTATAGGTTTACAAAGAATACATGTTCTTAGGTATCCATGGCATCAGGCCACAAAAAAATGACCATCTTTCTTTCTGCTACAATAAAGCAAAATCAGTCTGGCAACACTCTCTTACAATACGATAAACATTAGATGTTTGTTCAATTCAGGTCCAATTTTGTGGAGTATTGCCACACATTACTCAACAATGAACATTGTCCATCAGTGAACGAGTTACAACATGCAACGTATAAAGCAATGATCTCATGCTGTGTTCTCTGACCTCTGACTGCATTATGTAGTTGTCCAGGAATTACAAACAGTTGCACAGGCTGGTGTCATGGGGGTCTCACTATTGTGTAAATGTAATGATTCAGGACTTGGAATGTTGGTGGATTCTGTAATTAGGCTGTTCTTCTGAACTAAAGAGTCACAGTTCACTACACTAGCACTTATGGGTCATTGGTGTCTGGGGTAATATATAGTCAGCGCCATTCACACTTATATGGATAAATGAACACTGAAAAAAAATAGATAAAAGGCCATTGAAGTGTGCGACCTATGCAACTTCACAGGGCGCATCACTCCACTAAGATGAGGGGGGCACCACTCAGCCCAACTCCTAAAACTCCGGTGGGTGGAAGGGATTAAATTCAGTAATAAACCCCGGCTGCCCTAAGTATCTGATGCACTGAGTCTCTTGCATAGCAGTACTTCATCCCTCCTCCCCCAAAATGGCTTCAGTTCTGTGGGTATAGTGAGTCCCAAAGCCGGATGGGGGGAGAAGTGAAGAAGCCATTATGCAAGAGGCTCAGTGAGTCAGATACTTATAGCTGCGGGTTAAGTGCTTACTACTAAATGTAACCCCCCCCAGCCTGCCAGAATTTTAGGACCTGGCCATAGTGGACCTGAACATGTGTTGGGGCACAGAGGGCCCTATTATTATAATAATAATAATCTTTATTTGTATAGCGCCAACTTATTCCGCAGCGCTTTCAGGCATGGATAAATGCAAAACAATACAACAATTACAATATAAGGTACATTGGGTTAGACACAAATGGGTTGAGGGTGGTACAGGAGGTGCAGGGGGTGAGGAACACAGGCAATAGGAAATTTTATGTACAGATCATTTATCAGAAGGCAAACAGGGTGGAGCACCATAGGGAGGGGCGAGGGACTAGGTCAGGAGATTTGGTATGCTTCCCTGAAGAGGTGCGTTTTTAAGGCACGTCTGAAATATCGTGCATCGGGACTTGTCCGGATGCCTTGGGGTAGAGCATTCCAGAGGATGGGTGCTGCTCTAGTGAAGTCCTGTAGGCGAGCATGAGAGGTTCGTATTACAGGGGCGTTTAGTCTGAGGGTGTTAGCCGATCGGAGTGAGCGGGCTGGGTGGTGTACTGACAGTAGGTAGGCGATGTATGGTGGCGCAGTGCCATGCAGAGCTTTGTGAGTGAGGTAGAGGAGTTTAAATTTAGTTCTGCAGTGGATGGGCAGCCAATGCAGCGACTGGCATAGTGCAGAGGCGTCTGAATAACGACTGGATAGAAAAATGAGTCTAGCTGCTGCATTTAGTATGGATTGGAGCGGAGCGAATCTAGTGCGGGGGAGGCCAATGAGTAGCGAGTTGCAGTAGTCAAGCCGGGAGTGGATGAGCGCAACCACGAGCGTCTTTAGCGTGTCCGTGGTTAGGAACGGATGTATTTTAGCAATATTTCTGAGGTGCATGTGGCATGTTTGGGCCAGAGATTGGATATGGGGGGCAAAGGAGAGGTCAGAGTCCAGTGTGACCCCAAGGCATCGGGCATGCCGTCTGGGAGTTATAATGGTCCCAGACACTGGAATGGAGATGTTGAGGGGAGGTCGGTTAGAAGGTGGAAAGACAAGGAGGTCAGTTTTAGAGAGGTTTAGTTTGAGAAAAAGGGAGGACATAGTGTTAGAGACAGCGGACAGACAGTCGGTGATATTTTGGAGGAATGGTCCAGAGATCTCACGAGAGGAGGTGTATAGTTGGGTGTCGTCAGCATAGAGATGGTATTGGAGGCCGAATCTGTGGATGGTTTGTCCAATTGGGGCAGTATAGATAGATAAAAGAAGGGGACCAAGGACCGAGCCCTGGGGTACCCCGACAGCGAGAGGAAGTGGAGCAGAGATAGAACCAGCAAAGGAAACACTGAAAGAGCGGTCAGAGAGGTAGGAGGAGAACCAGGAGAGAGCAGTATCCTTTAGACCAATAGAGTGGAGCATAGTGAGAAGGAGATTATGGTCGACAGTGTCAAATGCAGCAGACAGGTCAAGGAGGATTAGTAGAGAGTAATCACCTCTCGACTTTGCAGTCATCAGGTCATTTGTTACTTTTGTAAGGGCAGTTTCGGTCGAGTGTAGAGGGCGGAAGCCAGACTGGAGGGGGTCGAGGAGTGAGTTGTCAGAGAGAAAGCGAGTAAGCCGGGAGTAGACCAGGCGTTCCAGTAATTTGGAGATAAAGGGGAGGTTTGAGACGGGTCGGTAGTTAGCAGCATTAGTCGGGTCCAGGGTTGTTTTTTTAAGCAGAGGGGATATAATGGAGTGTTTGAATGAGGAGGGAAAAGTGCCAGAGGTTAGGGAGAGGTTGCAGATTGTGGTAAGGTGAGTAATGAGAGCTGGGGAAAGGGAGCGGAGGAGGTGAGAGGGGAGAGGGTCGCTGGCGCAGGTGGTAGGGTGGGCAGCGGAAAGGAGCCTGGAGACTTCTTCCTCTGTCGTTGGTTCTAGCGTAGATAGTGAGTAGGTGCTGGGTGCAGTGCTGATGAAGCTGGGATCAGGGCTAACCATTTATTAGTATAGTCACAGGGGTTGTAGGGGGGTCAGAAGTTATTTCTAACGGAAACACAGGGTTAGAGAGGGGGTCACTATTAGTATTTGGGTCAGAGAGGGTGTCCTATTACTAGCCATTACTAAGCGGGGGCACCCAGGGGGTCCTATTACTAAGTGGCGCCACATATGATTTTACACACAGCATATCAGTTGTGGGTTTTCTACTGTAGAAAACCCATAGCAAATATGCTGTAAATTTGCAAAGTCAAATCTGCACCTAAAAATGGTGCAGATTTTGCCGCAGTTTTAGTTGCAGATTTGCTGTGGATGGTAACACTTGTACTGTATACCAAGGGATGAAGTCTGTAGCATAAATATTCAATTGCGGTTTTCGCTCGCAGATAAAAAAAAAAATCGCAGCATGCTCAATTTTGCTGCGATTTCCACATGGAAAGCAGGAGTTTGAAGATAAAAAAATACACTGGCACTTCTGCATACATCTGCAGTACAGAAAAAAGAAGATCCAGACAGGTAAGCAGGGTCCTTGGCCACAGGCAAGGTTGGAGTCTGCTGCAGGCTTCCACATGCAGGATCCAACCCGCCCGTGGACATCCCCCGTGCTAGGGGTTTCCGCCGCAAAATCCAGAGCGCAGGATTTTAAATAAAGAGGCGGTGTGATAAGTGCTGCCCGATCTCTCCTGCGCGTGGTATTCACTGCCTGTGGGAAAGATAGGGCAGGTTGTATCTTTTTCGGGCCGTACAAATCACGGCCGGGAGAAGAGGTGGTGAAAACTAAACCACTGAAATCCTATAGAGATCAATGTTTTTGTTTCTCTCCTCCAAAAAAAGTGCAGAGACAGAAACCTGGAACTGAGCTCTAAGGGCTCCTGCACACTGGCGATTGCAATATCGGCAAGTGAAAATCACAGCAAAACTTTTTTTCTGCAATTTTTGAGTGTCAGAGTTGCTTTTGCCACTTGTGATTTTCTTGCGTGTTCTTTTAGCGCAATTTAGCCTCGATTTTTTTAGCGCGAAGGTCAATATGGCTTTATAATGTTAAAGAGGCATCACATTGCACAAAAAAATGCGATAAAAAGGAGGCTCCATAGGGAGACATGGGAGATAAAAAAAAAAAGCAAAATGCAGAAAGATAGAGCACGCTGCGATTTTTTTTTCACTCCACATCGCATGAGTGAAAACATTGCAAATGTGAAGGATACCACTGAAAATCATTGGTTTCATAATTCTGCGTTTTCACTCACTCTCGCATCGCTCAAAAAACATGCGGTTTTCTTGCTAGTGTGAAGGCACCCTAAGGCTAATTTTTCACAGGCGATTGCGATTTTGCCGCGAGAAAATCACGTCAAAATCGCATCTTTTTTTCACTGCAATTTATGAGCGTCAGCGATGCTTTTTTTGGAGCATAATCTCGCATTGCATTGTTGCCGCCTGCGATTATTTTGTGCAAAAGTCAATGAGACTTTGTAATGTTAAAATCGCATCGCAACATGCATTTGTAGCGTTGCGACGTGATTAAAAGAAGCCTCCATAGGAAATCATGGGAGATAAAAAAATAAATAAATCGCACATTGCAGAAAGATAGAGCATGCCGCAATTGTTTTTCCTCTGAACATCGCATCAGTAAAAACATGGCAGATGGGAATGAAACCATTGTAAATGATTGGTTTCATATTCTGCTTTTTTTACTATCGCAGCAGGCGAAAAGCGCGCAATTTTCTTGCTCATGTGAAACCACCCTCAGGGCTTCTTCACAGGGGCGTGATTTTGTCCCATTAACGAGACGGAACACAACTATTGATTTTAATGGTTTCGTTTTCATTGGCGGTATTCTCACCTGTTAATAGTAGATTGGGGACAGATAGGGCAAGA
This sequence comes from Eleutherodactylus coqui, assembly GCF_035609145.1. Classification (NCBI taxonomy): domain Eukaryota; kingdom Metazoa; phylum Chordata; class Amphibia; order Anura; family Eleutherodactylidae; genus Eleutherodactylus; species Eleutherodactylus coqui. The sequence goes on along the minus strand of NC_089837.1, from coordinate 75,574,412 downwards.
CCTATCTCCACGCTGCTTCTTTCAAATTAACGTGGAGCTTGAAAGGTCCAAGAAGAAAAGAAAACAGTTCATGCACAACCACGCTCCATAGCAGTGAGCAAGGTTGCACATATGGTCGTGTGTTTTGGCCCTAGCACAGTTGTGAAAGCAGCCTAATGCCCACGGGTGGGTTTGATTTGTGACATCCGCGCGGGAGATCCTCAAATCAAGCCTCCTATAGGGATGCATGGGTGTCCACAAATTAATTAAAGCATGCAGATTTGATTTGCGGATCTTCTCGTCCAGAAATAAAAAAAACGCAGCATGCTCCATTTCGGTCTGGATCCCGCACTGACGGCTTCCATTGAAGTCAGACGAAGCCATCCGATCTGTGGCACACCCGCAGCTGACACTGCAGAAAAAAAAGATCCGGACAGGAGGGAGAAAACCCGTATAGGTCTGCAGAAGAACCGCGGAGAGGTAAAAAAATGTCCTCGGCCGCGGGCAGGGTTGGCTCCTGCTGCGGGCTCCCACTTGTGGCATCCGACCCGCCCGTGGACATGAGGCCTAACAGTTTCTCCACAACAAATACCAGAGCCCAGGTACGACTACTACCTCTATAAGCCCTAGAGACAGACCTTATCACCCACAGGGCATTATGCACTAAGCAGGAGAAAATGTGACATAGTTTGGGAACTTCCACTGTTGCACAACTGAAAAATAAAGTTAGTCACTTTGCCTTTACTTTTTATACCTGAACTGCAGCCAGGACGATAACCTCTACCAATGTCACTGGAGAACTGGAAACAGCTGAAGCCTGAAATGTTCTTTCTCTGAACATTTTTCTTTTGAGAAAGCAGAATACAAGTGCAATAATTCTGACCTAAACTAAAAAGCTAAATCACAGCCTAAATAGCTGTTAACCCCTAGCAGTGCAGTGTAAAGGACATGCATGGCAGCTGCAGAATGTACCAGACATCTATAGTAAGCATATGTTTGAGATAGTAATCTAAAATGCTGCAAACCACACAAGTGGTTATTACATAGGGAAGCTTCAAATCTGTTGCCAATTGTGTTATTTCAAGGACCAGTGAAATGATACAGACCCATATCTGGACCCCAGTCTACAGAGCCTGCCTATATCTGCTGCCACACAGATAGGGCAATAACCTCTGCCAGATCTAGAATACCTACCCTGATGTCTACTGATCATTCCACATTTACCTATATACTAATACAAAGACATACAAGGGCAGGCACAAACACCACTTCCCAGCAGAGTGCAGACAGACAGATTGCTATAAGGGACCTTTCACACAAAATGGAATATTCTGCAGCAGTGTTGTGGAATATGCCCTTCTACAGAAAATTCAGCCCCCAAAACTGCCCTGCTGGCGTACGGATTTTGGTGCAGAATAGAAAATAGTAGAATGCTGCCTGCAATTTCGCATCAAAATCCGCAGTTAGCAGTGCAGATTTTGCTGCGGAATTCAGGGGCGGTATATTCCGCAACACTGTTGCAGAATCTTTTGTTCCTTGACAAAAAGGTCCCTCAGGAGGAGAATTGCACAAGTACAAGAGTGCAACCACTCACACCCCTACCACATATTGGGGGGGGGGGGCTGCTTAGTATTATATTTGCACATAGATAAGGCATATAAAGTGTACCAAGTCCCACTGTTATGTGTAGTGCACCCTGCAGGCCCCCCTTCACTGGTCCTACAGTTACTAGAGTTTAGCAAGAAGTGGTGCAATGGCTAGAGTGCGATGACTGGAAAGAGGTACATGTGTATAGATGGTCTGAGGGTGCAGGGTAAGAAGAGAGGGTGTTGCAAGGACTTAAAGGGGTTGTCCCGCGGCCAAAACGAAAAATTTTTTACACCCCAGTCCCCCATGTTAAGCAAGCATCACAAACTACACATGTAAATTGGTTTTTAGAGCGTTTCTACTCACCATGAAGCTGTTTCATGAAGTTATAAAAATCTTCTTCCAAGATGGCCGCTATCATTTCCCAAGGAGCACCGCTGGTCTTCTCCCATGGTGCACTGCGGGTCTTCTCCCATGGTGCACCGTGGATGTTCTTCTCCAGTCTGAGCTCCACTGCCGATTACAGCCACCTCAATGGCTGATCGGCACCACGTGACGGGGGCGGAGCTACGTGAGGACGCTGAGAAGGGGCAAGAGCCAGGACGCAGCTCGTGAGCCCGAACCCTCCAGAAGAGGATTCTTCTCTGTGCAAGCGCGACTGTTGCGGCGACCAGAGGAGAAGTTTGCTCGTCGCCATGGAGACGGGGACGCCAGCACCGGAGGGGGTAAGTGTATAACTTCTGTATGGCCAATATTTAATGCACGATGTATATTACAAAGTGCATTAATATGGCCATACAGAAGTGCTTAACTGCACTTGCTTCTGCGGGACAACCCCTTTAAGGAGAGTCACTGGGAGCCCCCTGAACCCACCGAAACTGATGAGGAGACAAGAGAGCCATGATATGTAGAGAAGGAGATCAATTGCTGGTACTGCTTCTAAAAGGCCCATGTGCTACGGCTTGTGGAATCGGAAACCAGGTTAAGGGAACACTGGAACAGAAATGCTTGTACTCTTCAGCGATGAACTGTAAGTGAGATCCACTCCAACACGGATAAGTGTGCACACTAGTACAGTAAATAAAGGTTTGGTACCGTGTTAGCCAGTAGAGTAAAATGTGATTGTTCCCAGCAAGAGAAACCAAGTAATCTTGTAGATATGATACATTTTAATGGCGAACAAAAATACATGATGTTATAGCGAGCTTTCAAACCTCATAGGCATATTGAAATAGATCCAAAGAGGCATGCATACATAAACACACATACTTATGACAAAGCACAGACATGAATGTGATTAATTTGCACTTAAAAGAATACCACAACAGGATGAGTAGAGAAATAAATAAATACTTAAATATTTTACTGATAAAGATGTGAAGGTTATATGGTATCTGAATAAGTGTTAGGGGGTCAGCCGGCCAGAGTGTTATGTGTGCTATAGATGTCTCTTATTTCCCAGGCACGCATGAATTCTCTTGAAGAATTAGGCCCTTTGTTGAAAGTGTCAAAAGTTGTTATAAATTTGTATTCCCAAATTCTTTTGTGGCTTTGTGATTTAAAATTGCCTTTAAGTATAATAACTTTCATGTGTCCTTTGTTGTGTCGGCCACAGGTAATTTTATCATTCTTTCTTTATTTGTGTGGTGATGCGATCTTATCCTCGCTTTCAGTTTTTGTCCTGTTTCCCCTCTCTCTAAAGTAAGTGTCTTACATTCTGTGAGGGATTAGCGTTTAGGATCGGTAGCAACCTGGGCATAAGCAGTCAGAGACAGTGACACATGGGATAAACTCTTTAGTCCAGGCTTTGCCTGGGTTTATTTCCAAGCAAACAAAGCAAAATACAGGCCTTAACTTCAGGTCAACAGAAAGTAAATCCTGCTCGTCTGAGCACTTACTAAACATGGAGCATCCCTGTCTACACACTGGTAACCAAATGGTATCTGCGCACAGCCAGCCAGGCTCCTAGACCTGCAAAGGTCTCAGCTCTCTTTCCAGGCCCTGTAGGCCCAGGCTTTATAAGGCCTGGTACCAGCCTCACCTGGTACGTGGGAGTGGCCATCCCACCCTTCGCTTTGACCACTCCAGGAAAAGCCGGACCAGATTATGTGGCTTGGAGCCACTTACACACTACAACGTGTCAGTAACTTAATGTTACTGACACTCTACTGCCGGCTTCCTCCACCGAGCCCAGGCTGCTCGGTGGCACGTATCTGCCCAAGTGCTCCGTAAAGCCGCATAGGAGAGCATCCTAGGCGAAATATATCTGCCCTCCAGCACTTTGCCGGTCACTGTCTCACATACCCTCCCCCTCTGTTCGAGCCTGTGGGGTCGGACACCTTTAGCTGCCATGCAATGCGTCCTTGATAAGGCATCGGCATTGCCCTGTAGCTTTCCTGCCCTGTGTTCAACAGAAAAACTGAAGTTTTGAAGTGTCAGGAACCACCTAGTGACTCTGGCGTTTCTTTCTTTTGCCTGTGACATCCAGGTTAAGGGGGAGTGGTCTGTGATCAGCCTGAAGTGCCGACCTAGAAGGTGGTATTTTAGGGATTCAAGCGCCCATTTGATGGCTAGGCACTCCCGTTCAACAATGCTGTAATTTTTCTCGGGTGGCGTGAGCTTCCTGCTCAGATAAATTACGGGATGTTCCTCTCCCTCTACTTCTTGGGACAGAACTGCTCCCAGTCCCATGTCGGACGCGTCTGTTTGAATGACAAATTCTCTTTTAAAATTAGGTGTGACCAACACTGGACGTCTACAGAGGGCCCGTTTTAACTCTTGGAACGCCTTTTCTGCGTCAGGGTTCCACTTGACCATGACTGACTTACTGTTCTTGGTCAAGTCTGTTAGGGGTGCTGCTATGCTAGCAAAGTTCTGCACGAACCGCCTATAGTATCCTACAATGCCTAAAAAAGCCCTCACCTGCTTTTTAGTAGTGGGTTGTGGCCAGTCCTGAACGGCTTCAACTTTATTGATCTGGGGTTTTATAATACCCCTGCCTATTACATACCCCAGGTATCGTGCTTCTTCGAGGCCTATGGCGCACTTCTTTGGGTTTGCTGTGAGCCCCGCTTTTCTAAGGGAGTTCAGTACTGCCTGTACCTTGGGTAGATGGCTGTCCCAGTCTTCGCTAAAGATGATGATATCATCTAAATATGCTGATGCATATTGACGATGGGGTTTGAGTATGACATCCATCAATCTTTGAAAGGTTGCTGGGGCTCCATGCAAACCAAAGGGTAGGCAGATGTACTGAAACAACCCTTCTGGTGTGGCAAACGCCGTCTTTTCTTTCACGCTCTCTGTAAGGGGAACCTGCCAGTAGCCTTTAGTAAGGTCGAGAGTGGAAAAGTATCTGGCATGTCCCAGTCTCTCAATTAACTCGTCCACTCTCGGCATTGGGTATGCGTCAAATTTTGACACGTCATTTAGCTTCCGGAAGTCGTTACAGAAGCGCAGAGAGCCATCAGGTTTTGGTATCAGCATGATAGGGCTGGACCATTCGCTTTTCGACTCCTCAATTACTCCGAGGTCTAGCATTTTCTTGACCTCCTCTGAGATGGCTCGTCTGCGGGCTTCTGGAACCCTGTACGGTTTCAACTGAACCTTTACCCCTGGTTTGGTTATAATGTCGTGTTTTATGACACCAGTACGCCCTGGTATATCGGAGAACACATCTGAATTACGTCGTATAAATTCCCTAGACTCTTGCTGTTGGGATTTGGACAGGGACCCTGATACACACACCTCTGGGACCCCACCATGGGGGGTGCTCACTGCAGTCAGGGCTTCTCTGTCCTTCCATGGCTTAATTAGGTTTACATGGTACAACTGTTCTGGCTTCCGCCTACCTAGCTGGTACACCTTATAGTTTACCTCTCCGACTTTCTCGATTATTTCATAGGGCCCATGCCATTTTGCTAGGAATTTACTTTCTAGGGTGGGCACCAACACTAGTACCCGATCCCCAGGGTTGAAGGTTCTCATCTTGGCGGACCTGTTATATACCCGACTTTGGGCTTCTTGAGCCTGCTGTACGTGTTCACTAACAATGGGCATGACCGCCGCAATGCGATCTTGCATGAGGGAAATGTGTTCAATAACACTCCTGTAGGGGGTGGACTCGTGCTCCCAGGTCTCCTTGGCTACATCAAGGAGCCCCCGAGGATGTCTACCATAAACTAATTCAAAGGGAGAGAACCCAGTGGAGGATTGTGGGACTTCACGGATTGAGAACATTAAATATGGCAGCAGACAGTCCCAGTCCTTCCCATCCTTATTGACTACCTTTTTGAGCATACTTTTTAGGGTCTTATTAAATCTCTCAACCAGACCATCCGTCTGTGGGTGGTATACAGATGTCCGTAAGTGCTTAATATTCAGCAGCTTACACAATTCCTTCATGACCTTTGACATAAAGGGGGTTCCTTGGTCAGTCAAGATTTCTTTTGGTATGCCCGTGCGGGAGAACATGTGAAGTAGTTCCTTTGCAATACCCTTGGATGACGTATTGTGTAAAGGAACAGCTTCGGGGTAACGGGTGGCATAGCCTACAACCACTAATATATGTTGGTGACCCCGGGCAGACTTTACCAAGGGCCGAACTAGGTCCATAGCGATCCGCTCAAACGGCACCTCTATGATGGGCAAGGGCACTAAGGGGTTCCGGTAATGGTGCATAGGAGCTGTTATTTGACACTCCGGGCATGACTCACAGTAACGTTTTACATCACCATGTACCCCAGGCCAGAAAAAACGCTGAAGGATGCGTTCCCTAGTCTTTTCGCTCCCGAGATGACCTCCCAGCACATGCTTGTGCGCCAGGTCTAAGACCATCCTACGATAGGACTGAGGGACCACCAGCTGTTCCACAACATCCCCACGGACCTTGTCAACCTGATACAACAATTCTTGGTTGACTGCAAGGTGTGGAAACACAGTATCAGCCCCTGGGAATTGAGGCTCCCCATTTATTACTTTAACATTTTCCCTAGCTTTTACTAAGGTGGGGTCTCGGAGCTGCTCAGTTCTGAAATTGGCACGTGAGACCTCTAAGTCAGGCATAGCAACCACTTCGTCCTGTACCTCCGTCTCACCCGCCAGTACTGTTAAGGGAAAGTTATCCCCATTCTCTTGGGTCACCCCTACTGCCGGAACCGTACCCTCAGGGTCAAACGGTTCTGGACATACATCATACACATTTGCATCATCATGAACATTACTTGTAGATGACCCTCGGTTTGCCACAAGTCCCAAAATAGCGGGAAGTCTCTCCCGAGAATCACGGTGTGCATTAAGGACCTTACGACGCCCACCTCATGGGTGGCAAGTCCACACGGAGTCTCAAGTTTTACAAGGGCAATAGGATACTCCTTGGTGTCCCCATGCACACACACAACCCCCATGCGACGGCTGGTGATGGTTGTGGGATCAACCAAGCTGGAGTGCACCAGCGTAATCAAGCTCCCTGAGTCCAGTAGAGCTGTCACTGCAAAGTCATTCACCTTTATGTGACATAATGGTTGATCAGTCTCTGACACAGTCTCTGCAGAGCATACTGGCCGTGCGAACATCGATCTCCGCCGGGCAGAGTCACAGTCCATTGGTTCCACGGTAAGTGGACAGTTGGCGGCAATATGCCCAGGCTCACGACAGCGCCAACACAGTATGGGTCCCCGGTCCCCTTGGGGTTCTACCCGGGACTGGACTATCCAGTTGGGACTCCTCTTCTGTCCCGAATGATCCCCCTCTGGGCCGCCTCCCTTTGGGACACTTTTGACACCCCTTACATAAGGAACAGTCTTACCAGGTGCTCCGGCCGACTTGCTGTTCCCGGGGTTGGAATGTCCAGGAGGCCTGGCTTGCAATAAGTCCTCCGTGGCTTTATACCGCTCGACGAGGTTCACGAGCTGTTCCACGTCCTGGGGGCCCCCTTGTCCCGCCCAGCGCTGGATTGCGGGGGGGCAACGAGCGGATAAATTTGTCCAGAACAACTTTTTGCACGATCTCTGCTGGGGTCGACTCCTCCAGTTGCAGCCACTTTCTCACCAGGTGGAACAGGTCGTACATCTGGGAGCGAGCTGGCAGGTGGTCCGCAAAAGTCCAGTTGTGCACCCGTCGGGCCCGCACATGGGTATTCACGCCCAAGCGTGCCAGGATCTCACCCTTGAGTTTAGCATAGTCCTTGGCATCTTGCTCACCGAGGTCAAAATAGGCTTTTTGAGGTTCCCCCATCAGGAAAGGCGCCACTACCTCAGCCCACTGAGGCACCGGTAACTTCTCCCTCTCTGCCACTCTTTCAAAGACAGCGAGATAGGCCTCAACGTCATCTGTGGGCGTCATCTTTTGTAAGGACGCCTGTACCGCGGTACGGGCGGTGGGAAGTGAACCAGACGACCTCTACACACTTTGCGCCACTGCTAGGACTTGCTCTTTATCAGTTCTTCCATCTTGGCAGTGTCTGATTGCTGCGCCGTTGCAGCTTTCACCCAGGACATGGGGGTCACAGCACTCTCCAGTCAATCTCTCTTGGGCGGTTGCCCTTAGCAACGGTTCTCCAGCTGCTGCAGCAAAATGTCCATTAATTGGTGTATGTCTCTTTAAGACCGCTGCCTGCATCCAAACACCATATGTGGTGTATATAGGATCGGTAGCAACCTGGCCATAAGCAGTCAGAGACAGTGACACATGGGATAAAGTCTTTAGTCCAGGCTTTGCCTGGGTTTATTTCCAAGCAAACAAAGCAAAATACAGGCCTTAACTTCAGGCCAACAGCAAAACAGTAAAAGAAAGTAAATCCTGCTCGTCTTGGCACTTACTAAACATGGAGCGTCCCTGTCTACACACTGGTAACCAAATGGTATCTGCGCACAGCCAGGCTCCTAGACCTGCAAAGGTCTCAGCTCTCTTTCCAGGCCCTGTAGGCCCAGGCTTTATAAGGCCTGGTACCAGCCTCACCTGGTACGTGGGAGTGGCCATCCCACCCTTCGCTTTGACCACTCCAGGAAAAGCCGGCCCGGATTATGTGGCTTGGAGCCACTTACACACTACAACGTGTCAGTAACTTAATGTTACTGACACTCTACTGCCGGCTTCCTCCACCGAGCCCAGGCTGCTCGGTGGCACGTATCTGCCCAAGTGCTCCCTAAAGCCGCATGGGAGAGCATCCTAGGCGAAATATATCTGCCCTCCAGCACTTTGCCGGTCACCGTCTCACAATTCCTAATTGCTCACCATTTTCCTATGAGCGTAAGAGTTTTTACTTTTACTGTTTCAGAAGGCCTTTGGCTGCCATGACACCTGGACAGCTCTCATCAATGGTGGGCCATTCAGGACCCCAGAAAGCTGATCTGGGTATTAGTCAGAATTGACAGCAGCATTTAAAGGATCAACAATCCTGACCACCGTTCTCTCCAATCGCGGGTGTTACTGGCAGGTGTCAGCTGTCAAAGTTGGACGAGTCCTGCCATGTATGAAGCGGGCTCCTCTCATACCAACAGCGTTGATCAGAAAGGGGTTAATGCACCAAATAGTGAGGCAAACTATCATGCTGAGCAGCACATCCATAAGGAATATGCTGAATTGTGTGACCCAGTAGTATTCTGTGAACTGAGAGCAGACTCAGACTGGCCCACAGGTGAACAGGTGAATCCTCATTGGGCGCTGAACAGCCCCTCACCCCCATGGCACAGTATACTCACTGCAGTACATACATATAGACAGCATATCAATTAGCATATACATCTATAGTTAATCTATTTACATAGATGCATAGACTAGCCAAGGTAACCTGTAGATGTATCGGGAGGCCATCCACTATCCTCCCTTCCTTGGCTACTCCTCTATTTATTAGCTGTGCAGTGGGCCTTCATAATGAATGGTACTCATGGGCCCTAGTCACCCCAGTCTAACACTGACTAAGAGAGTTAAATTCTGATAAAATACCGCAAGAAAACCCAAGATTATTACAACAAAGAAATCCTTAAAACTCCATATTAAAATCCACAATGATTATGTTGACTAATGTTCCGTGAGAACCTGTGAAATGGGGTTTGGACACATCTATGTATATGAGGCATCAGCGAGAACATTGGACAACTCGCTAAATCTGGAGATTAGGTGATCATAATTAGAAGATCTCAAAGCGATAAAAAGATTCTTTGTTTTTGTTTTAGAAAATACAGAATCTTAAACAGAGCTGTAATAGAGCCGTGTTTATGAGTCCTTATACCGGTCTACTGTTTTGTACAGAAATATGTGGAGGAACGTTCTGCTAACATTCCCATCAATCTCATTGCATGCTATAAGTTGACACTAATAGCCTTCTGCTCCTTCAGCTCTTCTTGTTTTTTGGTGGGCAGAACGATGGTCTGCTATACTATTCTAATCATTAAAAAAAATCTGGACAAGGGTCTCAAGCAAAGAAATAGTAGGGTCCATTTCATGAGTGACCTAATACCACCACACTCCTTACCACTCACAACAGTAGGTCCCCTGATTTATTCTATTTTCATGACTTGAGTACTTTAATTTTTGTTTCAAGTGTTTCCACAAGAGATTCATAAAACTTTATAAAACTCTTATCTGTGGGGGCCCAACTGATGAGACCTCCATTGATCCTAAGAACAAGATGGCTTTCATTCCTGCCACTGATGGAGGACATGACTTGCATGTGCGCTCTCTTTACATTGAAATCAGTGGTAACTAGTTAAAGTGCAAAGTCAGGCCAATTGCCAAACTCTTGGATATTTATTAGCAGATTCAGACAATTTTAGTGAAAAATGCCACCAGACTAATGTATATGGCCCACAAGTAAACAGATCCAAACAGATCCAAAGTTGACTGTACCTTTACTTCCTGAAAAATATTTCATGTCCATGTTCAATGTTAGGATGCCTACCCACTTGCGTTGCCGATTCTCGCGTGTGAAAAACGCGGCGTTTTCGCAGCGTTTTTTGCAGCCCTCCATTGACAATCATGGGTGCCTTAAGAGAAAAATAAGGACACATATGCAACTGACAGTTCCTATGTGAAAAAACCCCACGAAACGGAAAAAAAACCCCAGATGGACAAGAACACATTCTATACTAATTGCTCTTGAGAAAAAACGCAAAACATCGCAGGAAAAAAAAAATCGCCAGTGGGTAGGCGCCCTTAAAGGGGTTGTCCCGCGCCGAAACGGGTTTTTTATTATTCAATAGGCCCCCCGTTCGGCGCGAGACAAACCCAATGCATGTGTTAAAAAAAAAACGTTTAGTACTTACCCGAATCCCCACGCTGCGGCGACTTCTTCCTTACCTTAGCAAGATGGCCGCCGGGATCTTCACCCACGATGCACCACGGGTCTTCTCCCATGGTGCACCGTGGGCTCTGTGCGGTCCATTGCCGATTCCAGCCTCCTGATTGGCTGGAATCGGCACACGTGACGGGGCGGAGCTACGAGGACCAGCTCTCCGGCACGAGCGGCCCCATTCACCAGGGAGAAGACCGGACTGCGCAAGCGCGTTTAATCGGGCGATTGGACGCTGAAATTAGACGGCACCATGGAGACGAGGACGCTAGCAATGGAACAGGTAAGTGAATAACTTCTGTATGGCTCATATTTAATGCACGATGTATATTACAAAGTGCATTAATATGGCCATACAGAAGTGTATAACCCCACTTGCTTTCGCGGGACAACCCCTTTAAGGTGGCCCTATACATTAGATAAATGTCAGCCAAAACCACCGAGTCCAGCAGGTTTACCGGACTGTCCTAATGTGCATAGGTGTCTCCATGCCTGATCAATCGAGGATTGTTGGGTTGTACCCTACACATATGTGGGGCTTGGGCAACTTTGATCTAATGTGTATGGGCACTTTCTTTTTGGTAACGCCCACTCTTGTTCTATAAACAAGATGAAATTAAGTTATTTGCCCATCACAATAGTTGATATAGTTGCTGTCAGGGAGAATTGTATGTTGTTCCACTGACTGTTGGTTGAGATGAAAGATGACTCCGATTATATTGATAGTAAGGGACCTAAAGTTTATATGATGTATCTATCTTGTATAAGTGAGCAGAGTGTATCCGTAATTACAATATTTGAGGTCTCCCAGCTGTATAATGCTTTATTCTCTACATTCTATAATCAGATGTCATTTATGATACTAATCTTCACGATGGCTTGGCTTTTGTTCAACATGTAATGCCTATAATTCTCCACCCACTCTTGGTTTCCTTCTGCTACCACAACCATGACCACAGGGTACAGCTGAGGAAGTGGAATCTTCACTAGAACTTGACAGCAATGACCTAAAGTTACGTATATTATGTGTCAAGTGCTGCAACATGAATAGTGATACATTTAGAGAAATGTAATCACATATTGTTGTATATTTGCATTTGTTAGGCCCGCTGTCCACGGCCATTGCCGAATATCACCAGCGATATTCCGCCGCGGGGGAGGAGGGTGGAGAGCTGATAGGTCTCAGCGGTAAGCCTATCTGATAGATAAGCTCACCGTGGAGAATCGCGGCCCACTTCCACTTCTAAACTACGAGACTCTGGCTACATGGCAAGCAATACTAGCAGGGTGCCTGGATGACACGATTGTTGTCCTGCCTGTAATATTTCATTGGACTGTGGTGACCTGGAGGGTCCATTCAGGACACAAGGCCTACGCAGAGGAGCTGGGAGGGCAAAGCAGTCACTTGTCACAGTGGCACTTACCAGGCTCCTTCCGGGAAGGCTACACGCGACCTCAGCCCAAGTACCACTAGGCCTCCTCCGGACACCCCTAGGATTGGGATGGCCAATACCCATTTAAATAGATAGCAGGGTTGTCACTCGTGACGCCACCGTTCCTTTTCCACCGTTATGAGCCGTCAGCGGTAAAGAATAGAGTCCACACACAAAGTAATGATTAAGTACCTTAGTAGTTAACTGAAGACAGGGTGCACAAGTATAACGATATATCGATGCAGGTTACACATTAACAAGAAGATCTGGTAGAAACTCAGGATGACGCTGGCCCTACAATCTTGAGATTTGTATGGAACCACTCCTGAAAGGGAACACTCAGGATGACACCCTCCCGACAGTCCTAGTTATCTGTCCGGGACCGCTCCTTGAAGGGGGAAGGGATTGACTCTCCACAGATTAAAAGCTGAGAACAGTATCTCTGCACGATGATCCGACTCTTTCTACACATTCACTCTCTCTCTCTTTCTCCTCACTCGTTATTGGCATGGGACACTCAGTAAAACCTCTCTTCCTCCTTCATCACTTCACCACATGAGGGTTGAATGCACCCCCATTTGGCCGGCACTCACGCCTTCCACTACTGTTGAAGATCAGGGACTCAGGAACGCTCTCACTCACTCTCCAGAACAGCAACTACTCCTCTCACTGTGATGAACTCTGTCACTACACACAAATCATTCATACTTATAAATCTCATCCACATGGGACGGCGAATCTGCCGTGGCAAAGCCAGCAGAAGCTGCGGCCAAACTGCGAGATCTCCGCTCAGAATCCAACCAGTGTAAACCCAGCCTTATAGAGGGGCCAGGACTGAATGTTCTGGGTCACTACAGGACAGTCACTAGACACCATGTAACATTATGACTATGGGCCATGATATGACGTTATAAAAGGATAAGATGATATTAGCATGTGCTATGTAGTCTTGCCCAATTCCTGCGTTTGAGAAAATATAGGAACTGCCGTGTCTTTCTGCGTGTTACGCAGACAGCGGCCATAGAAGTCTATGGCAGGTTAAAAAAATCAAGGGGAAGAGTGTGACCCAGAGTACAACCCTTGTTAATGCGCAAGTATGCTCCATTGCAGCGAGCATATTTGCACTTACATTTTCTGTTGAAGCTATTTAGCGCCGCATATTACTCTCATAATATTTTACGCGTGTAATACACAGCCGACATACGCCCATGTGAATGAGCCCTTGCATTTCAGTGATACATCTGCCTTTAGTGATGATGCTATATATATGATGATATGCAAATCAGGAAGATGGAAGAAAACCTCTGTAGAGGTATTTTTCCATCTCTCTTATTTGCATATTACCCAGAGGAGCATTAAAGGCCTTATAAGTCTCCTCACTCACCTTCTAGGTGCTCTCCCTAAGGAGAAAAGACAGTGTTCCTGACTCATATGATGATATAGAACACTCGCCTTTAGGCCTCCCTCACACAGGGCGTTTGCAGAAACGCAGCGTTTTTCAACACTGCGTTTACTGCAGATTCCGCCCCGTTTCAGCAGCGCTGACATACTTTATGCCAGCGTTTTGGCTGCGTTTTCAGCTCGGCTGAAAACGCAGCCAAGGATGCTGAAAAGAAAAAAAAAAAAGCAATAATCACCTAGCCATTGCAGTCCGGGTCGCGGCCACTGGTCTCTGCCGCTGATCCGGGCTTCCTCTGCACTCCGAAGTCTATTGCCGTAGGCCAGGCTTGAGAACCCCGCCTACGGCAATAGAGTGCTGTGATTTGTTGTTGGCGCTGGCTCGATGCCCAATCACAGCCCTTCATTGACTGTCTCAGCCAATCAGAGCTTGCCGGCGCTGATTGGCTGAGACAGTCAATGAAGGGCTGTGATTCGGCATTGAGCGTGCCGACAACCAATCACAGCACTCTATTGCTGGAGGCGGGGTTCTCAAACCTGGCCTACGGCAATAGACTTGGGAGTGTTGGAGAAGCCCGGATGAGCGGCAGAGACCAGCGGCCGTGACCTGGACTGCAGTGGCTAGGTGAGTATTACTTTCTTTTTTTTCTCTAGCCTAGCTGGGACTGATTTTCGGGGCAGGGCTTCTATTGCAAGCCCTAACCCTGAAAATCGGCGAGCAGTTAACGCTGCCAAAAACGCGGCACCAAGTGTTGCCGCATTTTTAGCAGTGCTGAAACCGCTGCCCATTCATTTTAATGGGCGACGCAGGGCTGAAAACGCCCCAAAATAGAACATGCATCGCTGTCAAAGCGCAGCGTTGGAAGGTGCTGCGTTTTCAGCCCTGTGTGAGCAGCCCCATTGAAATGAATGGGAGTGTTGTACAGCGTTTAGTGCTGGGCTGAAAAGGCAGCGTTAAACGCTGTACAAAACGCCCTGTGTGAGGGAGGCCTTACTTATGTATCTATGGGAATACCCTGTCCTGTACGGTACACCTTCTCAAGGGTTATAGGGTGTCAGACCCTGGGAAGATTTCCTTGCTTCTTGCAGACAATGTTTCAGCAGAAACCTGAGGCGAGATAATAGGATGCAGTCAGCTGGCACACAGTGGGACAGAAATCTTGCCTGCAGCTCAGAACTGAGCCAAGACTCCTATACATTTATCAGATTCTTCATGCACGTCACCAACCATCACAAGGACGTTATGCAGCAAAGGACACACCCGTAACACGTTAAAACCGGCTCTTTCCTACTCTTTTCAGAACTGTAAGACATAAAGGAAATGACGAGTGCATTATAGTTTAGTTTATTCTATGAATTCATACAATATAGCTCAGTCATCAAGAACATTATAGTTGTTATGCCTGAAAGCAGAGGTTCCCAAACTTTTTCAGCATTGGAGCCCTATTTTAAGCAAAAGTTTCTTGTGGAGCCCCAAAGTGGGACAGAGGGTGTGGTCAGGTGGAGGTTAGGGGCGGGCTTATCACAAAAAAGACGGGGCCGTTTAAAAAAAGCGTGGAGGAACGCTGGAGCACTGGATGGGCTATTGATATACATTATATTTAAAATTAACATGCTCAAAATCTCATCCACTTTGCTGCTACAGCTACTGTAAATTCTGCAGCAAATCTGCTCCAGTAGTAATAGTGACCCCCTATATTGGAAAACCCCAATAGTAATGGCATCCACTATATTGGCCCCAGTAGTAATAGAATCCCCTATATTGGCCCCAGTAGTAATAGTGACCCCCTATATTGGAAGGCCCCAGTAGTAATAGCATCCACTATATCGGCCCCAGTAGTAAAAGCATCCCCTATATTGGTAGGGCCAGTAGTAATAGCATTCCCTATATTGGTGGCCCCAGTAGTAATAGCGTCTCCTATATTGTCCCCAGTAGTAATAGCATCCTTTATATTGGTGGCTCCAGTAGTAATAGTGACCCCCTATATTGGTGGCCCCAGTAGTAATAGTGTCCCCTATATTGGTGGCCCAGTAGTAATAGTGACCCCCTATATTGGTGGCCCCAGTAGTAATAGCGTCCGCTATATTGGGCCCAGTAGTAATAGTGTCCCCTATATCGGCCCCAGTAGTAATAGAATCCCCTATATTGGCCTCAGTAGTAATAGTGACCCCCTATATTGGAAGGCCCCAGTAGTAATAGCATCCACTATATTGGCCCCAGTGGTAATAGCATCCCCTATATTGGTGGGCCCAGTAGTATTAGCATCCTCTATATTGGCCCCAGTAATAATAGTGACCCCCTATATTGGTAGGACCAATAGTAATAGCATCCCCTATATTGACCCGAGTAGTAATAGCATTCCCTATATTGGTGGCCCCAGTAGTAATAGCGTCTCCTATATTGTCCCCAGTAGTAATAGCATCCTTTATATTGGTGGCCCCAGTAGTAATAGCTTCCCCTATATTGGGCCAGGTAGTAATAGTATCCCCTATATTGGTGGCCCAGTAGTAATAGTGACCCCCTATATTGGTGGCCCCAGTAGTAATAGCGTCCCCTATATTGGGCCCAGTAGTAATAGTATCCCCTATATTGGTGGCCCAGTAGTAATAGTGACCCCCAATATTGGAAGGCCCCAGTAGTAATAGCGTCCCCTATATTGGGCCCAGTAGTAATAGCGTCCCCTATATTGGGCCCAGTAGTAATAGCGTCCCCTATATTGGGCCCAGTAGTAATAGCGTCCCCTATATTGGGCCCAGTAGTAATAGCGTCCCCTATATTGACCCCAGTAGTAATAGCATTCCCTATATTGGTGGCCCCAGTAGTAATAGCGTCTCCTATATTGTCCCCAGTAGTAATAGCATCCTTTATATTGGTGGCCCCAGTAGTAATAGCGTCCCCTATATTGGGCCAGGTAGTAATAGTATCCCCTATATTGGTGGCCCCAGTAGTAATGGTGACCCCCTATATTGGTGGCCCCAGTAGTAATAGCGTCCCCTATATTGGGCCCAGTAGTAATAGTATCCCCTATCTTGGTGGCCCAGTAGTAATAGTGACCCCCTATATTGGAAGGCCCCAGTAGTAATAGCATCCACTATAGTGGGCCCAGTAGTAATAGTGACCCCCTATATTGGGCCCAGTAGTAATAGCGTCCCCTATATTGGGCCCAGTAGTAATAGCGTCCCCTATATTGGGCCCAGTAGTAATAGCGTCCCCTATATTGACCCCAGTAGTAATAGCATTCCCTATATTGGTGGCCCCAGTAGTAATAGCGTCTCCTATATTGTCCCCAGTAGTAATAGCATCCTTTATATTGGTGGCCCCAGTAGTAATAGCGTTCCCTATATTGGGCCAGGTAGTAATAGTATCCCCTATATTGGTGGCCCAGTAGTAATAGTGACCCCCTATATTGGTGGCCCCAGTAGTAATAGTGTCCCCTATATTGGGCCCAGTAGTAATAGTATCCCCTATATTGGTGGCCCAGTAGTAATAGTGACCCCCTATATTGGTGGCCCCAGTAGTAATAGTGTCCCCTATATTGGGCCCAGTAGTAATAGTATCCCCTATATTGGTGGCCCAGTAGTAATAGTGACCCCCTATATTGGTCGCCCCAGTAGTAATAGTGTCCCCTATATTGGGCCCAGTAGTAATAGTATCCCCTATATTGGTGGCCCAGTAGTAATAGTGACCCCCTATATTGGTGGCCCCAGTAGTAATAGCGTCCCCTATATTGGGCCCAGTAGTAATAGTGACCCCCTATATTGGGCCCAGTAGTAATAGCGTCCCCTATATTGGTGGCCCCAGTAGTAATAGCGTCCCCTATATTGGGCCCAGTAGTAATAGCGTCCCCTATATTGCTGGCCCCAGTAGTAATAGTGACCTCTATTGTAGCCACAGTAGTAATAGGATGCCCCATTGCTGCGCCAGTAGTAATAGGGTCCCCTATTGCTGCCATTGTTCCCCGCTCTACTCACCCCCGTAGCAGTGTCCTGACAGCCTGTATTAAGGAAATCAACATGCAGGACCTGCAGTCAGCATAGCAACGCGGATCACATGACTGGAGCTGGCTCATGTGATCCGTGTTGCTATGCCAACCGCAGGTCTTGCATGCTGATTTCCTCGGTGCAGACCTAGACCCTGCGCCAACACGTGCGCCAACATGCCTGTCTATCGAAGCCCTTAGGCAACAATAACGCACAGCTCACACAACATACACACACAGTGAAATCGGTCTTTATTTCATGGACGAAAACTGCCTACGCCCATGTGAATGAGCCCTAACACTGGGCCAAATAAAGCTTTGCCAGCATTGATTACTTGGGATAAAAGCCGAGACCTTGGACAAACTCAACACCAGAGACTTGTGACTGCCACCTAGTGGACATTTCTAGATAATAATATTCTATACTGCATGAAATTACATTGCACATCTTCAGTTCTTGAATGAAGACAAACGAGTTTTACAAGTATATTCACAGAGTTTCAGGACTGATCTTATCCATCTTGCAGAACTGGGAATATTTTACACTCTGATTTAGGGACTCTGATGTAGATACATAATATGCATTTCACAGGTTGTAGCTCAGCCTGTTTTACCGTAAATGCTGAGGTTGCAGTCTGCTGTTCATTCCATTGGATGAGATCCTATAAGATCTGGCACTAGTTTTACATATTTTTCTAAGATGTTGTCTTATAGTCATAGATAATGAATTATAAGGAGGACCATATCACGCAGGCAGATGTGGCCAGTAAGTGTGTAAGGGGGTGCGCAACTGGCTCAGTGATAGAAAGCAGAGGGGGGTTATAAGTGGTACATACTCTGATTGGGTCACCGTTACTAGTGGGTACTACGGGGGGCAGTATTGGGTTCTATTCTTTTTAACTTCTTCAGCATCAGAGATTTTTCATTCTTCTGTTTACGTTTTTTCCTCCCTGCCTTACAAGACCCATAACTTTTTTTTTTTTTCTATTTCGATTGACGGGCTTTCTTTTTGCGGACAGAGTTTTTTTTGTAATAGTATTATTTCATGTACCATATAATCTACAGGAAAAATTTTACAAATTTTTAAGTGGGGAAAGCTTAAAAAAAATGAAATTGCGCAGTTTTCTTTTTGTTGGGGGAGTGATTTTACAGTGTGCACAGTGCATTAAACATAATATATGATGATACCAAATTTATATATTTTTAAAATATATTTTCCTATTTTTAAAAAGTAATTACAATTTTTTCTTAAAAGTTGTTTTCCATCGCCATATTCCGAGAATTATAAGTTTTTTATTTTATTGTCAATTTAACTCTCATGTTTTGCGGGGGGAGCAGTAGTTTTTATTAGTACCATTTTGGGAAACATACATCTTTTTGATCACTTTTTATTCA
Organism: Eleutherodactylus coqui; assembly: GCF_035609145.1. NCBI lineage: Eukaryota > Metazoa > Chordata > Amphibia > Anura > Eleutherodactylidae > Eleutherodactylus > Eleutherodactylus coqui. The sequence goes on along the minus strand of NC_089837.1, from coordinate 75,555,351 downwards.
TATTTTTTGAGAGGTATGATAACAAGCACAAGCACAATTCTGGAATTCCGTACATTTTTTTTAGGTCTGCATCATGCAGGATAAATTTTGTGACATTTTAACAATTTGGACTTTTATGTACAAGGTGATACCAAATATGTGTGTGTGTGTGTGTGTGGGGGGGGGGGGGGTAATTGTTTTTTTCACATTTTCATTTAGTCCCCATAGGGGACTTGAAATTATGATCACTCGTACTATATACTGCAATACTTCAGTATTGCAGCATATACTGATTTTTGATATTGCCTATCAAGCCCTGCCATGCTAGCCCACTGATACCACATTTCAGGGGGACTGCGGCATCTAAACTGTTATCTGCTGTGACCTGAGGTAATTCTTACTGTGGCATTTACTGTGGCTGTCAGCTGTCAGAAACAGTAGAATGCCATTGGGTATGGAGCGGACTCGGCTCCTGAGCCCATTCCCTACACTCTTAGTGACCACATAATGCATATTTACATTATGTGGTCGGGATGAGGTTAATATACTTATTAACAACTTTGTAGAGGGATTGTAGAGAACAATATCAAAATCTGCAGATAAAACCAAAACTTTATAAAGTAATTATTAACACAAGAAAGGACAGAATGCAGTTTCAAATGGATCTGGATAAATTGGAGGTTTGGACAGAAAAGTGGCAAATGAGGTTTAACCCTTTGCAATCCAAATTTGGATTCAGGGTTTCCTAGGGGGCTTTCTCCTTCTGCCATTATACAATGGCACCATCTGCCGGCTAGAGCCCGTACTGCAGTATGGGACATGCTGGAGAGGCCCCCGACAACAGAGCGGCTGGCAATATACAGTAAGAATACCCCGCCAGACGTCTTCCAACATCAGAGCTGTACAGCCTTTAATCAGAATGTCTTCAGACATCAGACAGTGGATTGGAAAGGGTTCACTCTCATATATGTAAGGTTCTGCACATGGGCAGGAAAATGCATGTAACTATTACATACTAAATGGGAACCACTGGGTAACACTGACATGGAAAAGGACTTAAAAATATTAGACTACTGGAAATATTATTGGAGCAACCAGTGTCAGGCAGCTGCTGCAAAGACAAATAGGATCATGGTGTGCGTCAAAAGAGATCTAGGGGCACATGATGAGAACCTTGTTCTTCCTCTTTACAAACCACTGGTTATACCACACATGGAATATAGTGTACAGTTTTGGGCACCGGTACTCAAGGACATACCAGAGCTTGAGCAGTGTAATGAAAATGTATGATGACTGTATATCTATGTGTGTATATTTGATACCAAGAAGGATAACTTGGTCTTATTCGGTAAGCTCTTCACATTGGCCAAGCTCTCTTACTTTAGGGATGAGCTCTGTCGGTGAGAGGATGCCACATTTGTCACCTGAAGTTGGTTCATAGGAAGCCAGATGCAGATTGGACAAACTTCAATAGGGGAAACAGAGGTACATTTGCTGTCCAAATCCAGCATCCCCACCCCCAACTGGAAGGAAGGAAGTACAGAAAGATAGACTATTTAATATCCACTGTATTTCTCCTTTATCACCTCACTGTCCAATCCTATTTCAGGAATTTGCTTAATGGATTAATGGGCAGTTCTGAGAACCTTAAAAGATGTGTTGAACAATAAAAATGTGACATATTTGATGAAAGCAGCCTGCAGCTGAAATGTGCGCCACTTTCTCATCACCCCCAGGGCTTATTTACACGAGTGTATATTGGCTGCCGTTTTCACAGCCGGACGATATACGCTACCATCTGAGCTGTCTTCCCTCCCCCTCGCCAGCTCTCTGCCTCTCTCCTCCCCTCCAGCTATTTGCAATGGGAGGGGGAGGGATGGGGGTGGGGCTAGGTTCCGCCCCGCCCTTCCCATTGCCGGCTCTGGACAAGGGGCAGGAGTTTAGCACCACCCCCTTCCATTGTAAACAGCTGGAGGGGAGGAGAGAGGCAGAGAGTCGGTGAGGGGAAGACAGCTCAGATGGTAGCGTATATCGGCCGGCCGTAAAAACGGGGGTTGTTATATGCTCCTGTGAATAAGCCCTCAGGAACAAAAAGCTTCTTGAACATCTGTAAGTTAGGTTTCTGTATGTTTCTCCATTTTATTTTTACAGCTGTTTTGCATTTATTGTAGGTCTTTTTTTATTTTATCCCCTTTTAATGTTTCTTTATGTAAACACTGCATTTTTTGTATTAAAGTCCCAAAACTTTGATAAGTGAAGTCCTTTTAGCTCTGACCCTACGTCTTCAGTGGTGGTGGCAGCGAATATTCTAGGGAGTGTCAACTGTGTTGGTGTATGATCTATGCTCGATTGGCAGCTTGAATGAAAGCTGTGTGCAAGACTGAGTGTTGTGAGAGTGTGAACGTGACATGTGAGTTCAAAAGTGGACTACAATGCCCAGAGAGCTTATCAAGTTCGGGGTTACTTAGTTGAGAAAAACAGACAGGTGAGGACTGATCTGATAACTCTGTGTAAATATAGGTCAATATTTTATACCAAAAGTCAATACGGAGACCTGTCTGTTGATCTATCTATACCCAGAACTGTAACCAGAATGAGGGGTCAATCACTATGTCTAGAGGAAAGTATAGATGGGGGTTCTTTAATAGAGTTGAGCGAACATGCTCGTCCAAGTATTAGCATACTCGATGGTGCTCGTTACTCAAGTGAGTACCGCGCCGTGTTCGACCCCTCCCTGCATTACCACTTCCTGCTGTGATGTGGCAGCGTGCGCACGTCCACAGCAGTATGTGGCTGGCTAGGGGACCCGGCGGGTCCAATACAAAAGTGCTCATGTCTCCCAATGACTTCAATGGGGTTCGTTACTTGAATAGAGCTCTTGAATATTACGAAAAGCTCAACTCCAATAACGAGCACCGGAGCATTTTGGTACTTGCTCATCTCTATTCTTTACTGTAAGAGCAGTGAGACTATGGAACTCTCTGCCTGAGGATGTGGGGATGGTGAACTCACTAAAAAGGTACAACAGGTGCCTGAACGTCTTTCTTGAGTGATGCAATATTATGTTATAGACACTGATTACTTCAATAGGGTTATTGATTGCCAGACTGGGTGTTGGAAGGAATTTATTTCCTAAAATGAGGAAAATTGGCTTCTACCTCATTGGGGTTTTTTGCCTTCCTCTAGAAAAACACTGCAGGCTAACAGACTGAACTGGACGGACATATGTCTTTTTTCACCCTTACATACTATATTACTAGATATGTATATGTCATCACTTGTATAAACTGTATTGCTGAGGAAAGTGTGAGATATTTAGTGGCAGGCAATCTCACTGTTTGCTACTGACTGTGATCTTATGTGCAGACTTGTTATGACAATTTGCAGGACACCCTATAGTTACTTATCTCACACCTTTAGCCAAATACTTTGGCTGTGTATAAAAAGTGTTGCAAAAAGAGGTTTTCGGAATTTTGTTTTGTCTGTTTTTAGAAGACTTCTTAAAATAAAATACTTCGCTTTCTTTATCTTGCTGCCCAGGCTCCCAATTTTGCAATTGTGGTGATGTTGTGTCTGTTTTCTCTTTGGTTTTTTTTTTTGGGGGGGGGGGGGGGAGAGATAATGCACAATTCTAGGAAATCTTCCTGGTATTGTCTCTATAGAAAACCACATCTTAGTACCAAATGTAAGAAATCAGAAACTCAGTGAAAATAATCATTAATAGGGTTATGGGAGATATAAACACAATGCAAGGAATGAGCTATGCTCATCAGTTTGATCTCCCAGTGTTCCAACAACACCTCTCTGGTCTTTCCTACTAGCCTTTAGTGAGAAGGTGCCCCTATACCTACCTGACTGCTGCAGCCAATAACTGGCCTCAGTGGTTTACAGCTAGAGACCACTGAAGACAGTGGCTGACTACATCAGTCACCACTGCAGCCATTTAAGCAAAGCCTGGCAAGCAGGACCAGGGCAGTTGTGTTGATATTCTAAGTGATCAAAATGGTGAATAAAACTTCTTTTGTCATTTTAGCGCTGTTAATCAAATATGAATGGGTGTGTAAGGTTTTACCGACACTGTATTGGAGCCCAAGTGTAGTAACCGAACCAGACTGGAGAGTAGTCGGGAGGAAGCCGGGTTTTTTGGCAGGTGCTCACGGTTGCAGTACAGAGGATGAGGCAGAAAGCATAGTCAAGTGAAAGCCAGGTCATTAGGAGGTGGTCATGGTTGTAGTAGCAGAGGAGCAGGCAGTAGTGGAGCTTGATTACAAGCTGGGAGCTTAATAATCAGGCACTGAAGGAGTGGCAGAGTTAGGCTTATAAAGGAAGTACAATCAGGAACAGGGGTGGAGTCAGGACCAGGAGACAGGAACTAGGTGTCACACATTAGGCCGAAGTCAGATGAGCGGTTTGTGTGCACAAAAAATTGTGTCTATTAGAACCATTGGTTCCCCATGCAGTGTTTACATGCAAAATACTTGCACCTGCAAAAGATAGGACATGCGTGCATCGGCAAGGTCCATGTTGCACGTAACATTGTGTGATGTTACAGGGAGCCCCCTCATCACTGAATAATGTCACAGTGTTTAGTCATGAGGGGACTGCAGCTGTGACGAAAAAATCCCCTGTCGGAGCTGTGGCAGAAGATCGCAATGTTCTTCCATTGCTTTCAATGGAATTGGCACTGCTGCTGCCCCTTTGAAAGCTATGGGATGCAGGCAACCCCCGCAGTGATTTTCGGGGAAAGGCTTAAAATATAAGGATATTATCCTTCCATAGGTGCCCAAAAAAAAACAAAAAACGCTTGTCTGACTGAGCTGTTAGAGTGGGTCAGCTAACCTCACCACTGCAGCCCAGCAGCCCTTGGAAAGAGTTCCTGATTGAGTATCCTCTCTTTAAATAGTCCTGTCTTCTGCAATGTGTTGCTGGCTATAGCGAAAGCTATGTGCATTTAAATCCAACATTTCTTGTCTGCTTTTAGTATCTTGTTCCTACTCTAGCTTTGTTTCTTGTTGTTCATGTGCTTATTCTTAGTCCAGTCCTTGCTACTTTGCCCTGTATTTTTTTTGTTTTTTCCCTATTTGTATCTGATTTTGTCTTTCTTACTACTGCAGCTCTGTTCAGTTTTTTTTTTTTGTCTCTGGGTCTTAGTGCCCTTTCATTGTTTGGCAGGGTCAGCATTTCAGATATGGTTTCCATTAGGAATAGACAGGGACAGTAGTGTCTGCTGTTAGGGTCAGTTTCAAGGACAGATTAAAAGAAGACTTACGGAAAGCTAGAGTTAGGGTCAGTTATTGTCAATTTGTTCTTTTTAGAGATGAGCGAGCCTACTCGGCCACGCCCCTTTTTCGCCCGAGTACTGCGATTTTCAAGTACTTCCGTACTCGGGCGAAAAGATTCGGGGGGCCCCGTGGGTGAGTGGGGGGTTGCAGCGGGGAGTGGGGGGGAGAAGGAGAGAGAGAGGGCTCCCCCCCCCCGCTCCGTCACGCCTCCCCCCACCCCCCCCAAATCTTTGCACCCGAGTACTGAAGTACTCGAAAATCGGGTGCTCGATCGAGTAATTACTCGAAACTAGTAGGTTCGCTCATCTCTAGTTCTTATCTGTTCCCCTGTCATTTGTCTGCTCTATTATCTGACTACCATCTTCATTATCCGTTTGTGCCATCCTCTGATTACTGCGACCATTACAATCCTGTCATCTATTGGAGAGTTTGGCAAGTTCCTATTCTTGCATTTTGTTACCAACTGGTGTTGATACACACTTCATATTATTGCTCACTCTGCTGTCCGCATGTTACATAATCCAGATCTACTGTAAATCCTGGGGGTATCATGGGAGCACTGGGAAAGGTTACTGCTGTAGGTGAAGTCCAGTTCTACCGGCCAGTGTCATTAAAACGGGCAGCTTAAAAACTGGCTTTTAGTTCAGATCCATAGAGCTTTTCTATATCATGTATAAGCACTTCTCAGTGTTGTTTTTTTGCCAGGTTTAGTGGGTGCCAGTGTTTACTCTAAACTTCAAGAAAAAGTTTGGCAGAAGACCTGCGTTCTCGGGGCACGGTTAACAAATTAATCACTGCAAGGAGTGGTGCTAGATTGTAATTGTTTACTTTCTCTTTGTCGACAGGGTGTTAACGCTACAACAGTTTTACTTTACCAAAAGCAGTTGATAGACATGCTGTTGAAGAGCGGCACACACCCTGCGCTACGCGGCAGATTTAGCACCAGCCTGTCAACCACTGTAGAACATTTTACAATGCCATGAATGATATTCATCTTGCTATTGGCTCACAAGTGTGAAGACAACACTCAGTGTTGGCTTCCATAGACTATCTCACAAGGGTCCCTGCTCTCTCCACCACCCTTTCATCTTCTATAATGGCTCTGTAATGCTTCTCGTTTCCAAAGACAACTAAATACCTAGTGTGAGCCAATTATGGTGGAACTCCATTGGGATGTTGGAAGGTGTGAATAGAGGGAGCAAGTGGTCACACATTCATGAACAATGCACTGCATGTACTCTCTGATTGGCCAGAGATGCTAACGTGATTAGTGTTAATCAATCAGAGAGCAGTTCACAGTGTGCATTTGGTAGTTAGAAAATTAAGGCAGCCATCTTGGACAGCCAAAAACAGGTTCCAGAACTGGCAAATCAGATGTAGAGCAGAGAAAAACTACTGCAGGTAATATACAACCTGCCTTCTCTATTGTCCCAGGACAGAATGTTGTACTGAAACAGGAAGGTCCCATTAATTTTTAGACCATGCAATTGTAAAAACTGCATATTCCAGTGTTGTGTGCTTCTATGGTCTTAGAGGGGTTGTTCCACCAAAAGCAGTTATTCCAAAACCACATATCTATATATTCAGATAGATAGGCAGTAACTAACTGAGGGTCAACAGCTGGGATTCCCACCAATCTCAAGAATAGGTTCTGAGTATTTGCAGCATAAGGAAAGGAGATCCCAAAACAACTGGGCTTCTTCAATCAAACTTCCTCTTTATTATTCCAAGGTTAAAAAATAGACATACATCACGCTGAATGCATTTTGGCTAAATAGTATTTGCACCCAGCTTCCTCTAGCAGTCCCATTGAAATGAATGCAGCTTTGGTGCACATATGTCACCACCGTTTCAATTATTCGGGGATCATCATACGGAACATTCTCCAGGCTGTACCAACCCCCTGCTCATAACTACCAAAGTTCTTACTTGACTGCGTTCTCTTCATTATACATTTCTCCCTCACTGACCTCCACTAATGAAACTCCCTCTCTCAAAACATACACTACAAAACGCTGTAATACAGGACTTCAAAGTCAAACTGCCTATTCTGCTATCAAAAAGTTTAGATCAAGCAAATAACTGCATATGAGAAAAGTGCAAATTGTAATTTTCAGCAATTGCAAATGAACCCTACATAACCAGGAATTCAACTATGTCGAAATCTGATGAGTTCTTCCTGCTTACTACCTCCAGACGATGACATCCCCATACCTTTTGCAGTATGGGATCATGATCTGCCTGTTCTTCTATGACCACTTTCAGAATACATCAGAGACTGTATTTATTAATGTAAAGTATGGGGTGCACCATGACCTCACTTCCGATCTCTGGATCATGGACCACAGGAAGTTGTGGCACGGAAGTTGTGACCACAGGAAGCATCACTAGCTCACACTGGATGGATTCGGCATGCAGAAGGCTCGCAGTGGATTCTGGCTGTGAGTCCGGCTGGGGACCTTACATATGGCACTAACCTGTATTGCGGATGACCACAGAGGCTCGCAGTAAAGGGTTCTATTTGTTTGTATTTCCTGCGCTGCCACTTAGCGTTGGCGCAGGTCCCCGCAGCCCAATGTCCATTGACTTCCTTTTTAGTAAATAATTGTGTTTCCCATAATATAACGATTCTGGAGCTTCTTTTCTTATTGCTCTTCATTGTGCTGTTCCTCTGTTACTCCTTCTAGACATTTATGACTACGTGAACAACTGGGTTGTAGCAGGTGGAGGGTTCCTACACTTTCCAATTAGTGCTGACAATATCAGACAGGGTATGGATACACCCCTATTAGAAGGGGAAGTGTAACACCCAGTTCTCAAATTATTCATACATTTGTAGGTGGAATAATAGAGGAATTTTACAACGCAGGCCGGTCACCCCGCGTACCTTCCTGTAATGCAGATGATCGCGGTGGCTTGCAATGTTAATTGCGGATGGGCTGCAGGTCAGACGGCTTCCATTGACTACAATGGAGGCCGTCCACATTGAGTCCACGGCAAAATAGAGCATGCTGCGATTTTTCTTATGCTCGAGGAATATGCAATTTGTATCCGCAAGTGTGAACGAAAAAAGCGAAAGTGCATGCTTTTCAATGCCTGCGTTTTGCTGCAAATCCTCAGCGCGGATGCCGATTGCAGATTCCACAATTGGAATCCGCCTGTGTGAGCCCGACCTAAATAAAAATGCTCCAGAATTGCTAGTTACAGGCATATCAGTAGAAGTGACAGATCTTCTTTATTGCATCCAGAGGAAAAATATGCTGCAGCGCGGAATTCCGACGGTCGGCAGAAATCCTCGGAATAACTGCTAAATCTTAAATAGAGGCAGCTGTCTTCTTTTCTGGTAAACTACCTCCCCTTCACTTTTTTTCAGCTCCCATAGGAGTCTATGGGAGTCTCCAACGTTTTTCGGCAAAAGATAGGGCAAGACCTATCTTTTGACACTGCAGATCATTCTCGTAGAAAAAAATCTGCAACCCCATCTCCCATCCTTTTCCCCACCTCCCTAATTGATTTTAACATTCAAATCCACAGTGCATCCGCAATTGTATTTGTGGATGCCCTGTGAATCGTCCTCACCCATTGACTTCTATTGAGCCCGTCTGCATGGTATCCACACTGAAATGGAGCATGCTGTGATTTGTTTTCCGCACTAAACGGTCCGCAAATCAAATCAGCATGCTTAGATTCAGTTGCGAATGACAATGCTTGCCTAGGGGCACTTTGAATTGTGAATCTTCTGTGTGGGTGACTTGTACGGATTCCGCAAATCAAATCCGCCCGAGGACATTGGGCCTAACTCATGCTACTTTAAAATAATGCAGAGCCTACAGAAACTCATGCTTATATACAGTTGCAATTAAAAGTATTTGCCCCCTTTGCACATTATGTTTATTTGCCAAATTTACAAATTTTCAGCTGTTTGCAACAGAACAATCGGACAAGAACAGTTTAAACAGCTCAACACGACTAATATAGCAAGAGATTTCCCCAACTTCAACACAAAATGCCACTTTTAACGACTACTGAAGTCTCAGAATTATTCAACCCCCTCATGACAAGCGGCTTTAGTACTTAGTAGAGCGCCTTCTGCTGTTATGACCCACAAATACGTTATGCGTAGCAGACAGTAACTTCTCATAGCGTTCTTGAGGAATCTCAGCCCATTCCTCATGGACAATGGCCTCCAGAACACTAATATTTTTGGGTTTGTGTTCTGCAGCCGCGTTCTTCACATCCCACCAAAGATTTTCTATGCTGATTATGACAGACACCCCAGAATCTGGGCCTATAGCGTTTTTATATGTGCCAAACTGTGCAAATGGAAATTTCAGTGTTTGCTACTACCAAATCTTGCTGCAGACCTTTTGCAGTCACTTTAGGGTTTCTGACCACCTACCTCCTCAGAAATCTGGTGGCAGCCGGTGGTAACTTCCTATTCCTGCTACATCCAAGTGGTGTAGCAAGTGTTCCTTTAAGTTGGAACTTGTGAACTGCTTCCATCTGTAACTCTAGGAACATTCAGTGCTTTTTGCTATCTTTTTGTATCATTTTCTTGTTTGTACAATGCAATAATCTCTCCTATTAACTTTTTGGACTAACATCTTGACCGAGCCATATTTCTAACATGCAATCAAATGTCACAGAGTGCAAAACCAGTCCAGCTCTCTGATGTGTTTTATTGCAAACACACCTGATACAACTAATGAAGCTACTGATTAGTTGCATCGGGTGTTCTTGAGACGACACCTGGTCTGCAAATGTGTCTCTTATGAGAAATTCTGTTTAGGGGGTTAAATGATTCTGAGACAGCAGCAGTCAGTAACGGTGGCAATTTGTGCTGAATTTGGGGAAAATACTTGTTATATTAGTTGTGTTAAAGGAAACTTGTCATAACTTAGGAGCACCATACGGTTATGATGCTCATAAGGCAGATGCAGAGGACTCCCGGGATATGCTTTGTATATTACCTAGCTCCCCATTCCTCATGCTATGCACGCGTCTAGATGATGGCAGATTTTCATTAAATTATTTATTCATTTGTTGTTTTTTTGCATAAGCTGAAAGTTTGCAAATTTGGCAAATAAACCTAATTTGCCATAAGAGCTGAATAGTTTTTATTGCAAAGAATCATGCAGTGAATGAACACCAATCATTGGTCCACAATAAGATCTGCGGAATGGGCCCAAGATACATGTGGGTGGAGGAACACTGTCTATTACCACCACAGCACATGATAATAATTATCATCATCCTTAACTATAGCTTTACATAACTAACTTCCAAAAGGAAGAGCAAATATTTAACTATTGTCTTGACCATCATATCTAGCGCACTGGGACATGTCCCTATTAAAATATGTATTCACAAGTAACCTAGAAAAGCACATAAAGTTATATAAAAAATAAGGTAAAATAAAAAAAAACAACAGTTCCTGTAGTTAAAAGGGTTAAATTTCAAGTAAGACAATCGGGTAAAATCCTGGTTCCATCTGATGAGGTCACAAGTAATGGTTCCCATGGAGATAAAGAAGAGCGCTGATGCAACGTGGAGGGGGCGGATATTGAGTAGGAGGAATTGAACAACATTAAATTCATCTATCAGGGAGTCGTTATGTAGGAGTACGGTAACCTCCCACATCTGTCAGGGAAACAAACTAAGGACACCATTCTGAAAAACTAATTAATCGCACTGATCGGTTACAAAACGGGCCCAGCAGATAGAAACTTTATCCTGAAGGAGAATCCGGACCTATCCCTTTAAATAATGGCACATGTCGGGTATGACACTAAAGAAGGGGGCACAACTGTGTGCACTAAATGACTAATTAGTAGGCAAGAGTATAGCACGTACATTTACTAATAAGTATAGTATATTGAATAGTCAAATGATTCTTTGACTACTTGATGTACATTAGTTTGCATCAGTAGTCTAAGACACTATACTCTGCTCTGACTGGCCAGTCCTGTTCATGTGGACAGCACTGCCCTATCAAAGCAGGTGTGGTGTCTTAGACTACAGTGTGCAAGAGGTAGTCAGAGAAGCTGCTGCAGCCATCTTTGTTTGTCCAGGTCCAGAGGGTCGATTTAATAGTATTGAGAGGGATCCCATGGCAAATTCCAGAACCCTTTCCAAGTTTCTTGCCTCTCACCTGTAGGATAGGGCTACATCGCGACTTTGCTTGTGCAACATCAAGAGGTTTTTTGACCAAAAATTGTGTGCGATTTGTTGTCACATGACAGTTTAAGGTTGCCTCCACATGGATGCTAAAATGCGGCGTGTTTTGCTCTATGTCAGAGTGAGTTTCAATGGTTTTATCTACAGCTACAATGTGTTCTCTGTTGCGATGCTGTGGTAGCCAAAAATCGCTGCATGTTCTATCTTTCGACTTTTCTTGCCTTTTTATGCACCTATGTTCCATATGAAGCCATCATTTGTTCGATTTGGGTGAAAAAAGGCACAACGATGCACTTCACAAAGCAGACACATCTTTACCCTATCGCTGCGTTTTTTGCCTGCCCATGCAGAGGCAACATAAGAGTTGCAATTTGGCTGTTTAAAAAAAACCCAGCCAAATCACCGACAGGTGAGGAGTGATGTTGCAGTGCGACACAGCCATTCATGTCACTGTGTAGCTCTGGCCCTGATGATACTATAATGTAAAGGGCTCATCCTACTGACAGAATCAATTCAGGATACTTGTCAGATGTTCATAATTTAGGTCGTCCACTGTTACAGCCCATGCGTGCTAAGGAACCATGAGTTGTGCATTCAGACACATCAGTTGGAGCAGCAGCGTTGAATTTGGTTGCAGTGTGTTTGACTGGGCACAGCTGTTTGTCGGAACAATTCCTCACGTCCTCCTCTGACCACAAGTTGTTTATATCCACAGCATTGTGTTAGATGTTTTCCCTCATAGATTGGTAGAGTTGGATGGGACCTCCAGGGTCATCGGGTCCAACCCCCTGCTCAGTGCAGGATTACTAAATCATCCCATACAGATACTTGTCCAGCCTCTGTTTGAAGACTTCCATTGAAGGAGAACTCACCGCCTCCTGTGGTAACCTGTTCCACTCATTGATCACCCTCACTGTCAGAAAGTTTTTTCTACTATCGGTGTCTCCCCCATTTCAGTTTCACCCATGCGCTGGAAAATTGTCTGTGTAAATACACCCTGAGGAGAATTCAGTGTGACCATGGGTTACATAATGAGTCCATGAAAAGTGCATTGCGGCCGTAATCATGGTCGTGTGAATGAGCCCTTAGAATGGCGTCCTCGAGGTTTGCGGTATCTTGCAGACTGCAAAATACTCGTAATAACAAATGCTGGAACCTCTAAGGGAAAGACCAGAATGTGAACAGAGCTTTACACCAGAAGGAAGACAACTTTCTTAGTAGAGAAGTGTTGCATTTCTAGATCTCTAATAGATGCTGAGCTTCTCACAGTGCATTTAATTAGCATTAGCAGATAGAAGATTTATGCATTGTTCCCTCACAACCTGGGGAGAGGGAATGTGATAAAATCCTTGTCTTCATTGAACAGGTTTGCTTAAAGGGATATCGCTACTGTCATTTTTTTCCTTTTCCTTACAGGTCACCAAACGTTTTATGACGCGCTCATCTAATAAAGTTAAATGTTGTTCTGTGATGTCATGATGTGTAACGGCCCTTCTACCCGGGACAATTATCCTTCAGATTCCTGCCATCCTGTGGGATTCTAACGATAATAATCCCATGTAAACGGATGCAACAGTGAATGGAGGAAGAACACTCCCTGGGTGCTCCGCCTCCATAATGGCAGCGCTATGAGCGATACTCGCTCCTGTGTAACAGCACAGGAGCGAGCTTCACTGGGACGAGAGTCGGCCATCGTTTCCCAACAGCTCGTCCCGTTATGAGGATCATTACTCTGAATACCATTAGATCCGTAGGAGAGATTATTGCAGGAAGTGGGAGACTCATCTGCTTCCTTGAAACCACGAAAATAGCATTAAAACGGAATATATCAGTTAGGCCAGATTCACACAGGCGGATATGTATTTGTGCTTCCATGAGTGTAGCGTTTTTTGGAACGAACGTTGCTCTTTTGCGTGCGCATCAGCGTATTTTACTGTACTTTTTCAGTTGCAAGGCAGGTACATTTGCGCACTGGAAAAATATATGCACTGGAAAAATATATGGGACAGTGTTGTGGGCATGCTCTGTGACCTGTGCATAGGTCACTGTGCAGGGAGGGGGAGGAGGGGAGTTGTGACCGTCAAATATTGTGAATGGTAGATCCTGTGTTATCTATATATAGGTGTTACCTGTCATACTAATGGTAACTTTACACAGGATGACAGTCGGATGCATAAATGTCCAACAGTCCTCCCAAGGACTACCGTCTGGCTATCGCTCCTGTGCTTTACACAGGAGTGATAGTTGTTCTGTGAATGGAGGGGAAGCTTATAGTTTATTGAGATAGTCTGGTTAAAGAGAATTCCGGGACTTAACAACTGATAACCCATTCTCAGGAAATAGTTAATCAGAGGGGGTCCACTGCTCAGAATCCCCATCAGTCAGCTGTTTACTAGGCCAACTGTCATTGTAGACAGAGCCAGAGAGTGTTGTCAAATTACCATAGCCTGAATTGCTATTGCTCCTCAGTGGAAGCTCGCCTGCAATACCAACATAGACCACTGTAATATGCACAGAGCTGTCTGCCTTCAGCTCTGACTGCACTGACAGCAGGCCAGGGAGTAGCTGATCAGCAGGGATCCCAAGTGGCAGCCCCCCGCCATCACCTATTCATGACCCATGATGAGAATAGATTATCAATAATTAATCTGAAGCATATACAATGGCCCTACAGCCCTATCTGTGTGCTGTATTACAGATCTGTACAACTTGGCTTGTCTATCATATACTGCCAAATGCTGTTCTCTAAAGGTGTAGTTCTCCCGTATCATGTCTTCACAACGGTGCATTCTGCTTGATTTGGTGCTTTAATCTAATAAATGGATGTAATATTGGCAGCACATACAGTAATGACATGCTTTGTTACACTGTGAGTCATCTGCACAGAAGCTTCTATACATCTCCCAATGAGACTTCCAGGAATATTAAAAGGACTTTCCCACCCCAGACATGAAAAAGGCATTAATTAGCGGAGATGAAAGTTTTATTTGGTGTTCGCGGCTATTATACAGATGTGGATATAATCAGCTTGTGAGGAGCTTTAAATGGGTGTCAGCAAACAAAGCGGCTGTAGGAGGGTGAGAAATGAATCCGCAGCCATCAAATTATATCTTCAAGAAGTAGCCAGCCGCAATCCCATGTGGAATTGACCCCGCACGCCTGCCAGCAGCGCAGAGAAACGTGTTTAATGGAGAGAGAAGTCCGGATTGTAGGACTGTCATAATGGAAGAGAAACAGCACTTTTACTACATGACGTTCTACATTCCCATGAGACCTCCCGAGGCGATGCAGATCTTCAAATGTAGCTATGTGATATTTTCACATATTGGATTTTATTGTTCATAAGATATACAGTATAAGTCTGTAAATCCACTGAACTTCTTGTATTGCCATCAACTCACCAACATAAACCCGATATCTCTATTTTAGTGTGTGGCACCACCTTAACTCCTTGGTTAATGCCCGCTATCTTGGGGTTATTTTTGACTCAGATCTTCATCCATTATTGTCTTGATTACTGCAACTCACCACTGATCGGTCATCCCCTCACTAAACTCTCCCTTCTCCAGTCCATCCTGAATGCAACAGCCAGGCTCATCTTTCTACCCAACTGCTACACCGATATCCCTACCCTGCGCCAGTCACTATACCAATGTCCCTACCCTGTGCCAGTCACTACACCGATGTCCCTACCCTGTGTCAGTCACTACACCGATGTGCCTATCCTGTGCCAGTCACTACACGAATGTCCCTACCCTGTGCCAGTTACTACATCGATGTCCCTACCCTGTGCCAGTTACTACACTGATGTCCCTACCCTGCGTCAGTCACTACACCGATGTGCCTATCCTGTGCCAGTCACTACACGAATGTCCCTACCCTGTGCCAGTTACTACATCGATGTCCCTACCCTGTGCCAGTTACTACACTGATGTCCCTACCCTGCGTCAGTCACTACACCGATGTGCCTATCCTGTGCCAGTCACTACACGAATGTCCCTACCCTGTGCCAGTTACTACACCGATGTCCCTCCCCTATGCCAGTCACTATACCAATGTCCCTATCCTGTGCCAGTCACTGCTCTTGTGGCCCATCCAATATAGTATACAATATAAACTCATCATTCTCATCCATAAAGCTCTCCATAGCGCTGCACTTCCCCATATCTCCTCCCTCATCTCTGAGTACCAC
This sequence comes from Eleutherodactylus coqui, assembly GCF_035609145.1. Taxonomy (NCBI): domain Eukaryota; kingdom Metazoa; phylum Chordata; class Amphibia; order Anura; family Eleutherodactylidae; genus Eleutherodactylus; species Eleutherodactylus coqui. The sequence goes on along the minus strand of NC_089837.1, from coordinate 75,539,721 downwards.
CTCTAAACCGTGTACTCCATTGTGCTAATGACCTTACACTAAATGCTTCCTTAATCCAAACCACCCACTCCCGTCTCTAATATTTTTCCCAAGCTGCACCAATTCTCTCTAATGCACTACCCCAGACACTTGCTAACACCCACATTTTCAAGTGTGCCCTGGAAACACATCTCTTAAGGGAAGTCTACCACATTTCCTAATCTAACTCTTTTCAATTTACCCCGTTTCTACATTAACCCCTCAGAATCCAACCCCTTCTTCTCCCTATATTTCTTACACCATAATACACTTTATTATCTGTATGTACAGCACTGTGCAAATGTTTTAGGCAGGTGTGCAGAAAACGCTGCAGAATTAGTGTCCGATGGGCTCCATTGATCCTAAACATACGGCCAATATCAGTAACCACAACTATAATGTAACTTGATGTTCTTGGCTCACTATCATCCTTTAAATAGTACTCTGGTGCCCTCTGCAGGAAGTAAAAGCAACAGCATCAAGAGAGTAAAGGACCATTTACACGTAATAATTATTGCTCAAAATACGTTCAAACGAACAGAAGTGAACGATAATCAAAGTTGGTGCTTTGCGAATTTTGTGTGATCCGTTTTTAACATTAGAAAGTCCTATTGACATTCGCGTTAGAAAAAACGTAGCGATATCGCGATCACAAGTGTGAAGGCACTCTAAATCCCTGTTGCAGGGAACAAGCGTTAAGGTACCTTTAGAAGTAGCGAACGAAAATGACGAGCAAGCGGCAGCACCTTGTGGTTCTATGTAGATATTACCAGCGAATGAATAGCCATGTGGCCCTGCCGCCAGAAAGACGATTTTATTCGCTACTTCTAAGAATATTTTGGTACATTTGTTTGGTCATTACGGCCTTGTGCACTTGATCCCCATTTCAGTGTTAAAAAGAGCATAGAATCACTCAAAGTAGCAAACGGAAAGGTCTCGCTGGTGGCAGCCATTTATAAAGTACTGTTAGAGCCACGTGGTGCTGCCGCCTGTGAGACATCTTTGTTCACTACTTCGAGGCCTATTTGGACCTGCGAATGTATTGGCAACATTACAAAGGACAGCATGCTTGTTGTTGGTTCATAGTGCTATAGCGCTGTCCCTATGTACTCAATGTCCTTGTAATGTAACGGTTTTGGTTTTTTTACAGTTGTTGATCCAGAGGAAGATCGCCACTTTGACAGCGGCAGATCACTACAAGACCGGACGTTCTCAGTGGCCATCTTGGCACCTTCTCTGAGTGCCATTATACCGGAAACATGTGATACAATATTCAGAAGCCTGAAATTAAGTATTTCAAGGTTGGTTGTTATCGTTACTTATGTGTTACATTGCCCACCCTAAGAACAAGCTAGGGTGGGCAATGTAACCTCTGGTAAACTCTTTGAATTCTCCTGCCCAGTGGTTGATAAAGGTTTACCTTTGCTTGTGAGCGTTACTGCTTTGTCATTGTTTGTAACCAACTTTGATCTCTTTCTACAGTTCCCAAACACCGCAGAGGAGTGGAAGACTGTGGCCAATGAATTTGATCGTCGATGGCAATTCCCCAACCGTGGAGGTGCCCTGGATGGCAAACATGTTCCGATCTCACAACATCTCCTACTACAACGGCTACTTTAGCATAATCTTGACGGCCCTCGTCAATGCTAACTACGAATTCCTAATGGTAAATTTTGGCAAGTACGGGATGGCGGTGTGTTAGACCACACCGAATTCATGGAGATGTTGCAAGCAGACAGGCTACGACTACCAAGCAATACGGAGACCAAAGCTAATTAGAATTTTGTGTTGAATGGAGGTGAGGCCTTTCCACTGCAGACACATCTACTAAAGCTTTTCCCCCAAAGACTATTGGACACAGAAAATATTTAATTATCGGCTGTCAAGAGCCAGACGTAGGGTGGAGAATGCTAATGTTGGCATTATGGCCAACTAATTCCACATATTTCACACTGCAATTAATTTGCTCCCAGAAACCACAGACAAGGCAGTGCTGGCCTGTTGTGTCTTGGACAACTACTTGCGACCTTGTGATACACTGTCCTACTCCCCATCTTGAAAGCGAAAACATAGGCAGCAGGGAAATTACCTTTGGAGAGCGGCGTTCTGAAGAACAAGGGATCGTACCTCTCCAGCCCCTTCAGCTTCGCCATGCCTGTGATGGTGCCATTTGCTGTTGCGAGCGCTATAGAGCACATTTCAACACTGTTGGAGCAGTGTCATGGCAGGCAGGAATGATATGAGGTGTATGCAATGCTTGTCCTAATGCATGTCTGTGTGGAAAGGTAGTCTGGAGACAGCATGTTATAAGACTAGATTGATATGTATTTTTATAGGAAAAGATTCAGTTTAAGTACTAGATTCATTTATATCTCTGCGCATCACGAGCCAAAAAGACTGATTGCTAGGATGTGCAGAGATGCAAATGAATATACAACCTGGATCTATACCCACTAAACTGTATGTCAAGCAGCTCTGCTCCTCCGGCTCTACAAATGCTGCCTGCTTTTTGGACAGCTTGTTCAAGCTGACAGACTCCCTTAAAGCCCATTTTATAGAAGAATGATGTGATGTGAAACCCTTCAAATTATGTAATCCCTCTACTCTATGCAAATGTCAGCCAGGTGACAGACGTGACGAAGGCTCATGAAACATATGTTATGGAACCGTTTACCTGAGCAGATCAAACTATACTGATATGAGGAAGGTTGTATAAGTTGTACTGTATTGATTTATTTTTATTAAATTAGTAAAAATAGACAAATGCAGTCTAACTATTAAAAAAAATGTAACTCAAAAAAGTCATCAGACTGTACAACAGGTTACTGGGATGCCCGGAAAAGCTACATAGTAGCCCAGCTTATGGGCCAGCACAATAATGCGAGACTGGCCCAATCTGCACCCAACTTCTTAGAAGCGACGGATCCTGTGGATACTGCAGGTGCTGGAGAGAAGAGATGGAACCGTCCAGGAAGTGGAGTGACCTGAAGCTCAATGCAGAAGGTCTCTCCCCACAGCTGTAAGGAGGGCAGTTCCCAGACTATACCCCTGATTACACTCTGCATGGCTGAGACCTGCAGAGTAATGGATTGGGGACCCTCGAAGAAAAAAATCCTCACCTCCCATCAGGGGTAATGCCTTGCAACGCTTCGGGACAAAGAATAAGTATCAGTGGCTCAGCCTGATTTTAAAAACTATGCTTAACAAAAAGCAATTCTAGTATTCAGTGTGCAGTAACTGGGGATGTGACGAGTACGAAACAGCGCCTCCCATTCCCTGACCTTTGAGGCCCATAAGGTATGGGTTATTGAGCCAGTAAGGTCACTGAACGGGGAGTGCTGCTTCTCACTAACCGCAACCCCTGTTCCTGAGCCCCAGTTATGCCCCATTTACACAGGAGCGAGTATCGCTGGCACCGCTCACAGCGCTGCCAGCATGGAGGCAGAGAAGGCCGGGAAGCGTTTCCCCCCGCCTCCATCCTCTTTAAACAGACAGTCGTGCACGCAGAAACTGAACTCTGAAGGCCTGTACCAGTGGTTCCCTAAGTGGTCTATATGGACCCCCAGGGGTCTATTTTAACTTGTTAGGGGTCCATGTCAGCAAAAAAAAAAATTGGGGGTGCACGAGATGTAAATGGGGGTCCATCTGAGCGAACTCCATTTAGGCAGGTCATCATCAACATTTAGGCGTTCTGCAAATGACATAATCCGCCTTCCACAGATTGTGTACATAATACTTATACTAGACATGGAAATGACTTACCTCTGATATTTCATAACATTGTTTAACAGCTAATTTACCTATTAAGTTTCCACTGCCCATCGTTTTCACGTGAACCGTCAGAGTCCAAGAGGTTTCGTGCGAACTATACCCATCTGCTTTGTGGTGTGCCGTGTTCATGTGCAGGTTTTTACATGTTTTCATACCGCAGCTACGCATCGCGCGGACCTGGTGCTTATCCTGCATTATGGACTATCGCAAAAAAGTTTCTGATAGCTTTTCCATCTTCATACCTCGTGGAAAGGGGTTTTAGCGCGGTCGCCAATCTTACGAAAAAAAGGAAATTGATTGCAAATCATTGGACGTGGAGATTTGAGACTAAACCTCAGCAAAATATTGACCAATCGCTATCAAAGCATCCGGCTCGTCCCTCCCATTAACTGCATTATTTGTGGAGTCATTTTATGGAAGAGTTTTACTAGGTTCTGATTTGTGTCAGATTCCAATATTTACTTGGCACTATTTTGTGTCTTTTCAATAAAGATCGGAAGTTTTTTCTTTTTTTACAATTGTCCACTCTACAAAAAACCCATCTAAGCGAGCAGCGCCGTGTCAGCTGGGAAAACCTATTTGAGTTTAATAAGTTAAAGGGGTTGTCTCGTGGCAGCAAGTGGGGTCATACACTTCTGTATGGCCGTATTAATGCACTTTGTAATATACATCGTGCATTAAATATGAGCCATACAGAAGTTATTTACTTACCTGCTCCGTTGCTAGCGTCCCCGTCGCCATGGATCCGTCTAATCCTGATGTCTTCTGGCGTTTTTAGACGCGCTTGCGCAGAAGGGTCTTTTCTCTTCTGCTCGGTCCGGGCACGAGCGGCGTTCTGGCCCCGCCCCCTTCTACGCGGCATCGCGTAGCTCCGCCCCGTCACGGGTGCCGATTCCAGCCAATCAGGAGGCTGGAATAGGCAATGGACTGCACAGAGCCCACGGTGCACCATGGGAGAAGACCCGCGGTGCATCGTGGGTGAAGATCCCGGCGGCCATCTTGCAGAAGGAAGAAGTAGGAAGAAGAAAGAAGTCGCAGAGCGGGGATTCGGGTAAGTAATATATATTTTTTTTTTTTTAACACATCCCTTGGGTTTGTCCTGCGCCGAACGGGGGGCCTATGTAAAAAAAAAAAAAAAAAACCGTTTCGGCGCGAGACAACCCCTTTAAGCAAAATTCAATATTAGGCTGCGTGCACACGGCCGGATTTGCACTGCAGAATCTGGAGCAGGCGTCCGCCTCTGGATTTCGTAGCAAGTACCGCCCATAACATGCCATTGAAGAATGCTTTTTCTGGCACACGAGCGAAAATGAATTGCGATTTTACACTTGCGGAGGTAAATTTGCAGTTTTCTTTGTTTCAAGTGGGAAAAACTGGGGAGACACATCCCAAATTTTATAGCATTAGTTTTGTGTTCAGCAATACCCCCATTGTAGCCCCAGTCTGCTTACAGGACACATGGCCAGGCCTATAATGGAGGGAACACCCGATGACTTAAAGAGCACAACCGAATAAATTCCAGGCCCCATTGCATACTTGTGCATGAAAAAAATTGACTCCCTAAAAAGAATGCCCCCTCCCTCCCTCCTTTTGGTGTTCCCTAAATCTTAGCTAAAAGTAATAATGTAAACTGTGTGGTATGTCGGAAGACAGGGGTAATTACGGAGGCCCCGGTTGGGATGGGCACATGGGGCAATAAAACCGGGTATCGCTCAAGGAGAACAACAGTATAACCCCTCATCAGCACGGGTTCATGAAGGGTCGATCATGTCAGACCAATCTGATCGGCTTCTATGATGAAGTTCTAGGCTGGACCTGGGAGAGTCTATTGATCCCGTATATCTGGACTTCTCTAAAGTGTTTGACACCGTGCCGCATAATAGGCTGATACCGTATATACTGGCGTATAAGACGACTTTTCAACCCCGAAAAATTTGCTCTGAAGTCGGGGGTCGTCTTATACGCCGGTAATACAAAAAAAGAAAGTGTCAAAAAAAAAAATCAAAAATCATTACTCACCTCCCCCGGCGTTCTGGGGCGCTGCTGCAGGCTGTCGCTCCCTCCTGGTCCCCGGCAGAGCATTGCTTTCTGGACGCAGGGCTTGAAATCCCCGCCTCCAGAAAGCTAATACTGTGATTAGCTAACACACGCCGTCAGCCAATCACAGCCATTCAATTACATCATTGAATGGCTGTGATTGGCTGAAGGCACGTGTTTTCTGGAGGAGGGGATTTCAAGCCCTGCATCCAGAAAGCAATGCTCTGCCGGGGACCAGGAGGGAGCGACAGCCTGCAGCAGCGCCGCAGAACGCCGGGGAAGGGGAGTAATGATTTTTTTTTTTGCTCCGCTGTATTCCCGGCGTATAAGGTGAAAGTTGGGGGTCGTCTTATACGCCCCGTCGCCTTAAACGCCGGTATATACGGTATAGAAAATGAGATAGCTCGGATTGGGTGAAAATGTGTGTATCTGGGTAAGGAACTGGCTCAGAGATAGAAAGCAGAGGGTGGTAATAAATGGTTCATACTCTGATTGGGCCACCATCGCTAGTGGGGTGCCACAGGGTTCAGTATTAGGCCCCACTCTGTTCAATATATTTATCAACGACCTGATAAAGGGACTGCACAATAAAATATATTAATATTTGCAGATGACACAAAAATATTCAATATAATTAATGCAGCGGAGGACAATGTACAGCTACAAAAGGACCTGGATAAGATGGGGGCTTGGGCAGAAAAATGACAAATGAAGTTCAATATTGATAAATGTAAGGTTATGCACATGGGCAGGAGAAACGGATGTCACCAATACACACTAAATGGGGTACTGCTAGGGAAAAGTGAGATGGAAAAAGACCTGGGGGTACTAGTGGACTGTAGACTTAAACTGGAGTAACCAATGCCAGTCAGCTGCTGCAAAAGAAAATAAAGTCTTGGGGTGCATTAAGAGAGGTATAGGGGCGAGAACATTATCCTCCCACTATATAAGGCACTTGTCAGGCCCCACATGGAATACTGCGTACAGTTCTGGACACCGGGGCTCAGGAAAGATGTTACAGTGCTGGAGGAGGTTCAAAGAAGGGCAACTAAATTAATGCATGGAATGAAGGGACTGGAATACCCAGAGAGGCTATCAAAATTGGGATTATTTACTCTAGAAAAAAGACGGCTAAGGGGTGATCAAATAACTATGTATAAATACATGAGGGGACAATACAAGGATCTCTCCCAGGATCTGTTTATACCCAGGACTGTGAAGGTAACGAGAGGGCATCCGCTACGTCCAGAGGAAAGCAGGTTTCATCACCAACACAGAAGGGGCTTCTGTAAGAGCAGTGAGACTGTGGAACTCTCTGCCTGAGGACGTGGTGATGGCAAATCCATAGAGGAATTTAAGAGGGGACTTGATGTCTTTCTAGAGCGCTGTGACATTGCAGGATATAGACATTAAATAACCAGCAGGTTGTTGATCCGGGTCTTGGAGTCAGGTAGGAACTCAAACGTTGATCCAGGGATTATTCTGGCTGCCATTTATGGAGTCGGGAGGGATTTTTTTTTTCTCCAAATGAGCCAAATTGGCTTGTTGTTTTCTTTTTTGCTTTTTTCAGGACCAACGATAGGGGAGGGGAAGGGGAAAGTTTGAAACTGGCTGAACTAGATAGATATTGTCTTCATTCAGTCTAACATACTATGTCATCCCTCCTGGAACTGCAGGAAAGTGAACGTTCCCTGGAATTCTTTGTAAATTACATAGGTATTATAGGTAGCGATTTGAATAAAGTAGATCGCTACCATTTTTATACCATTGGATAAGGGCGATCACGTGACTGCGGACTGCTCCCCGGGGCCTCTGATCACTGCTCCAGGCTCTTAGCTACCTTTGGTAGTTGAAAGCAACATTTCCCGAGCCCTCCCCGGGCTTTGCGCATGTGTCCTCCATTTTGCTGGCGGGCACATGCCCAGAAGCCAAGGAAGGTCTGTGGAGGTTGATCTCATCGGGGGACAAATCTGGAGGCCTCCAGTAAGAAGTTTCTCCCCCCCCCCCTCCACGGATCGGATCAGTGAGATAAAACTTAACGGAAATGTTTTTTTTTAATCGCCGTTATCCATTGGATAATGGCAAGCACATGAATGGGCACCACTCACCGCGGCCCCCGGTGCCAGCTTCAGGCTCTGTGCAACCTTTGGTTGCCAAGAGCAAGATTTTAAATTTCCTGTCCCCCCACCTACTGAGCATGCGCCTAAGCCTTGGGTAAGTAGTTTCATCTCCCCTCCTGGATTTGATCCGTGAAGGGAGATGAAACTTTAACATTTTTTTTTACTGTCACGTGATCGTAGTTATCTGTTAAATAATGGCGATCACGTGACTAGGGACCGCACACTGCAGTCCCCAGTGACAGCTCCAAGCTGTTGGCTACCTCTGATGGCAGGGAGCTGCCACACTATCCGACTCCGCAGCTTATTTCTTCATGGCCGATATATTTTTATGGCAAAGTAGAATAAAGCCTAGGCACCCAGTACATGAAAATACGTATGGGTGGTCACTAACGATGTGCGAGCATACTCGCTAAGGGCAATTACTCGATCGAGCATTGCCCTTAGCGAGTACCTGCCTGCTCGGAAGAAAAGGTTCGACTGCCGGCGGGGAGCGGTGGGGGAGAGCGGGGAGATCTCTCTCTCCCTCTCTCCCCCCCTTCCCGCTCACTGCTGCAACTCACCTCACACCCGCACCCGAACCTTTTCTTCCGAGCGGACAGGTACTCGCTAAGGACAATGCTCGATCGAGCAATTGTCCTTAGCGAGTATGCTCACTCATCTCTAGTGGTCACTAAGGGCCTAATCGCAGACCACCAGATCTGCCACCCGGTTGACATTCGTGTATGCAGATGTCAGCCAGGTGTCAGATGTGATTAAGTCAAAATGGCCAACACGACAGCAACCAAAACAATCAATGCTTGCAGAACAAAACAAATACAATGTGTAGGTGTTAAAAAAATTAACACAGTTTACTTCACAGAGACAACATATTTCGTTCAAAGGCAAGGCAACACAAAGGGCTCCTTCCCATGGGCGTATTTATCATCACTATTTTGTGAGCCGAAAGCAGGAGGGGCGCAAAATACTGAAAAAATACACCCATGTGAAAGAGCATAAAGACTATATATTGCTGAAAATGAAACTTTATTATTAAAATCTCAGGAAGGTGTATCCAGTATCCCAGCAGTATAAGAGATAGCACCAGCGGCACTCACCAATTACCCAGGCAGGGCAGGACCCAAAAATATGCATGCCTACAGTAGGGGATTCGGATCAAAATCCCAAGAGCAGCAATAGTTCCAAAGAAATACCGTAGCGGCATGTATAGATGCAAAAGAATCTTCAAATTTTATTCCCCCATAGCATTAAAAAGCTGCAACGTTTCAATCTCTCAAAATAGATCTTTGTCAAGCTTGAGAGATCGAAACGTTGCAGGGATAACATTTAGGGAATAACATTTTAAGATTCTTTTGCATCTATACATGCCGCTACGGTATTTCTTTGTATCCAGTATCCCGGTGGTGTAAAGGGGACAAGTGCTCAATGCATAGTAGGGGGTCGCGTGGGAGTTAGAAACGGAAGGACAGTCATTGGATGCTGGAAGCCATACCCATGAGGTCCATAGTGTAGCTAGCTTATGCAGCTAGGTTTCTATTTGTAAGAACACTACATTCATCTAGATGGCCAAGCAATCCTTCCGTGTTCAGCTCCGTTAATACCCTCTCGTAGTGGATCCTTTGGTTCTCCGAAATGCGTCTCAATGTGCACGCTATGCTCTGTCCTATACGCTCAAACTCATCTGGTCGGTGTCCGAGAACCAGCTTGGCCGTTTCTAGGAGCTCCATGTTCTGGGATTTCTTGGTTCTCATGCGGTAATGGGTGGTGTATGGAGATAGTCTTGGGGGATCGCTAGCTCTCTTGCGAGACCGGGTGTTGTATGGAGATGTTTTTGGGGGATCGGTCTGTGGATCGGTCGGTGTGCTGGTCTCCTCTTGAGTAATGATTCCTTCTTGCTCTTGAGTCGCCGTGCTCTGTTGAAAATATGTAAAAAAAACCAAAACATTAGTTTGGCACATAAATCACTAATGGAAATGATAATAACAGTGGACTCTTTGAGCTATAGCTAGTCATGTACTTACGCTGGCCAGGGCTGGTGGGCTAGCTGCTGCTGTCGCCATGTAGCTGGGCTCCGGTGCTTCCTCTTCCGTGTTCATCACACAATTTGTGAGGCTCCTGCTCTTCTAATAGCCAATCCACATACTTCCACAAGGAATACCAATGTTTTTGTTTCTTTTCAATAATTCACGCCCACCTAAGAAAATGATTATTTTAAAAGCCAATCCATATACTTTTAGTAGACAACGGCTTTTTCTTCACACTACTTATGGACGCCCACCAACACAAAGATTCCTCTTCCCAGGACTGCTCCCTCCCCCTCCTCTTCCCAGGGCTTCTCCCCCTCCTCTTCCCAGGGCTTCTCCCTCCCCCTCCTCTTCCCAGGGCTTCTCCCTCCCCTTCCTCTTCCCAGGGCTTCTCCCCCTCCTCTTCCCAGGGCTTCTCTTCTCTTCTCTTCCCTCCCCCTGATAAAAAGTATCCCTTCAACACTGAAGGCAGACAGAGGACTTAGAGTTTGCTTCTTTCTGTCGTTGATTTTAAGGCAAAAAAAACAAAAAACAAAAGGTGCTTTCCAGTTTTTGGGACGGGAACAATAACCCTGCAAGCTGCGTTTTTCTCTGGTCAGAAACGGAGCGAATAGAACGGAGTCAAACTGAGCCAAAACAGAGTAAAAAAAAAAAAAAAGTACTGCTCGCTACGAGTCCACTTTTTGTTATTAAAAAAAAGCGGAAAACAAAGACTGACGGACAGACGCAGATATGAAGCCACCCTTAGGCTACATTCACACGGGCGCAAAACTCTTTTTGAATGGAGTCATACACATGAGTGACCTTATCCCTCAAAGCGATGCTGCGAGGGACAAAAAAATTGCTGAATATCCTATTTTTCTGCCATGCCTCACCTATGGTTTCAATGGGGCTTTAAAGACATCACATGGCATTCCTAAAATCAATCGGAAAGACTTGCGATCCTTTATCACGCATGAAACAAGAGCAGGAGAATCGCAATTTCACAGAAGCGATGAGTTTCTCGTTCCGATATCACGCTTATGAATGTAGCATTAGGGCAGGCTCACACGAGTAAGTCGGATTCCGCGCGGAATTCTGCAGCGTAAGACCTACGAAGAATTGTCTACGTTCCTGTATGCGTGCCGTTTTCCGCGCAGATGTACACATATGGACAGTGTATCATCCACACGGAAGAATGTGAAGCAGTGAATGACATCAGAAAGTAGCTCAACCCCCCAGGAAACACCATTTTATTGCTCAGGTGACATTCTCTTGTCCTGTCGTGGTGAGATGTTCTGAGAGCCTTCAGAACGGGATACGGTTCTCTAGACTTGGCTGGTTTATTCTACTTACTTTGGAAGCAGTATGATGATGATTATCTGTTCAGTTGCTTTCGACCTTCGTTCACTCTTTGGATCAATGTTCTCTATGCATTCCTGTCTTTCACGGCTTCTTCCAGTCCCACCATTGAGATGTTGAATAAAGTATAAAAAATGAACCCACGCTCCTTTGCAGAAGATTAACTGGATGGCACTTCTGTAAACACACTCCTCTTTATTGTACAATAATCCAGTGAATCTTCTGCAAAGGAACGCGGGTTCATTTTTTATACTTTATTCAACCTTTTGTGGGTCAGTTCCCGGTTTGGGATACGGAGGATCCGCTCAGCTCTCCGGCTTCTTAGCCCAGCAGGATCTTTTGGAAATATCTGGAAATTGTTATATAGGCTTTACAGGATACTGTGTGCTAGTAGAGACTCTGGATAAGGCTCTGCAGCACACCGGGTAAGTTATACCCATATATGTTTTATATAGTTTATATTTGGGTCTTTATACTCCTTGGAGCGCTACTCTCACCCTATACTTTGTGCCATTGAGATGTTGGTGGTGGCCTTGATTGTATCTAGCCATCTTGTTCTTTGTCGTCCTGATCTTCTCTTTGCACTGACTTTGCCAAGCATCAGTACTGTTTCCAGTAAGTTCGCGCGCATCACGTATCGAAAAAAAAAAAAAAAATCTAATGATATTTTCGGTTTAACATGATCTCACACTACCTTGTTGGTTCTCATGGCAGTCCAAGGTATCCGTAGCATTCTCCTACGGAGAGGAGTTCAAAAGCATTTCCTTCTGTCTGTTTTCCTGAGCGTCCAGCTTTCGCACCCATACGTCGTTATGGGAAAGACGGTTGCATTGACCAGTCTGGTTTTTGTTGCAATGCTAATATCCTTGCTTTTCCAGATCTTTTCCATTCCTTGCATTACATTCCTACCAAGTGTAATCCGTCTCCTGATCTCGGGTCCAGATTGCCCGTTGCAATCGATACTGAATCCAAGGAAGATGAAATCTTGGACCGTCTTGACTTCTTCGTTTTTATGTTCCGTGTACCGTTGTCTACCATGGTCATGACTTTTGCTGTTGAGGTACAGTCCCATGCGTTCGCTTTCTTTTAGCACTCGTTGGATAAGGTATTCCAGGTCCCTCTCACTTTCCACAAGCAGGGTGGTGTCATCTGCATATCGGAGGTTGTTGACATTCCTGCCACCGATTTTGACTCTAATTTCTGATTAGTTCAGATTGCTTCTCCTCATGATCGTTTCTGCATACAGATTGAAAAGGACTGGTGATAGAATGCAGCCTTGCCGGACGCCTTTCTCGATTCCGAACCAATCTGTGTTTCCATAAGCTGTTCTGACTGTTGCTTCTTATAAAGCGACCTTATAAGCTGTTCCATATGTTCTGGGACGCCCATCTGCTTCAGACACTTCCAAAGCTTGTCATGTTCGACACAATCCAAAGCTTGCTGTAGTCGATGAAACACATGTACATGTCCTTTTGATACTCCCGGGTATCTCCATGATCCAGCGCAGGTTCATGATTTGGTCTCTGTTGCCACAACCTTTGCTTAAGCCCGCTTGAACGTCCGGCAGTTCCTGTTCAACAATTGTCGTGATGCGTTTTTATATGATCTTTAAAATAATTTTGCTTGCGTGAGGTATGAGGGTGATGGCGCGGTAATTGGAACATTCTTGAGCATCACCTTTTTTGGAAGTGTGCCGAAGACAGATCTTGTCCAGTCTTTGGGCCACGATTTGGAGCTCCACATCTTTTGACATAGGTTGGTTAGGATCTTGACTGACACTGGTTTGATCAGTTCGGCTGGTATGTGATCAGCGCTCAGAGCTTTCCTGTTTGGTAGTTGTTTCAGGGCCCATGTGACTTCTTCCTCCAGAATGCCCGGCTCTTGTTCTACTTGATTTACATGATCCAACGGGTTGTCTGCCCGATTGCCTGCATACAGCTCTGCGGTATATTTTTGCCACCTACGCTTGATTTGATCTTCTTCTAGTAATAGTTCGCCGTCCCAGTCGTTGATGGTTGCAGCCTTGCGCGGCGCCCGGGTCTGCTTCACAGTATAAACCACTTTAGAAAAACAAACAAACAATCACTTATTCTTGTGGCGGAAGAGCCCAGAAGAACTAGTGGAGGTTGCAGACAGCAGGCTGGATGGTGCATTGCTCCCCAGGCCATATCCTACATTCTCTGCCCACAAGTTCTTGTTTTTTTTATACCATTTGTATATAGTCGCCTAGAAATCCGCGCACTTATGCAATGTTAATTGCGTATGCCCTGCAAATTGAACGCATCCATAGAGATCAATGGAGGCCATACGTGTATAATCCTCAGTAAAATAGAGCATGCTGCGATTTTTCATCCACTCGCGGAATCAGCAATTCCTACCCACAAGTGTGAGCGAACCCTAAGGCCAGTCTCACCCAACCGGATTTAAATTGCGTATTCCGTGATTGGCGTATGCACAAACGATATGCGGTAATGCGCAGGTATTAAAAGACCTAAACTTTCGCCGCTGCGCAGAGACGTGCGAGTTACGGATTCTGTGGAGGAGAAATCACAGCATGCTCTATTTTGATTGCATACGGACACCAATTCGCTTGCAAGTTGAGAAAGACTCACAATGGTCGCCTGAGTGATGTTCGACTACTTTCTGATGTCATTCCCTGCCAGAGATCTTTCTTCTGCGCAGATAATACGCTATCCATATGCGCAGAAAACCGCACACATGTGCAATTCGTTTCCACAATCACTCACAGGTCTTCTGTCCAGATATCTGCAAGCCGAATCCGACCCATTCGTGTGAGCCTGGTGAAGGCCATTCTCACATGGGCGATGCGGATTCTACATGCGATAGCTCACAGACGAATTCGGCTGTGACCGCGGCCAGCGACCACCACGTACCTTTTTTTTGCTGTACTGCGCATGACTACGGACGCTCGCCATCGGTCATGTGTAGCACAAATTTATTTTTAAATGTTTGTATTTCCTGCGCCATAGCTAGGCGATGACCTATCCGCAATGTCACGGGATTGGGTACCCCCGTCCGACACTGAAGTGAGCATTGCTGCTGCAGTAGTTGTATATCACTTATAGCAGATTATCCACAACTAGAGTTGAGCGAACGTACTCTGTCGAGCTTGATGCTCGTTCCAGTATTAGCATACGCGATAGTGCTCCTTACTCGAACGAGCATCAAATAGTGTTCGGCCGCGCCCCAGCTTTTGGCTCCTCCCCGCTGTGACGTGCCTGTTTTGGCCCCTGTCCACTGCGACGCAGCGCGCGTCATTCGAAACACATAGCAAGAAAAAAAAGCTCGGCACCCGCCGTCCCACATACAAGAATGCTCGAGTCTCCCATTGTAGTCAATGGGGTTCGTTACTCGAGTAGAGCTCTCGAATTTTACGAAAAGCTTGTCTCGAATAACGCGGACCCGAGCATTTGGGTGCTCGCTCATCTCTATCCATAATGCCTCTTGACATCAGCACTTGTCACGCTGAAATCCTGCGCGTGCACCAGGTGGCCCTCTGCCCACATCTTCCTTGCGCATGCGCAGTGAAGTGAGGTGTATACACGGCAACTTCACAGGCGCCTGTACAATAAGAAAGGGCAGTCTCATTTTTGCGGCCGCATGGCAGTTCCAGCACTGTATTGCAGCCACTTTATTGTTTCCCTGTTCAGGGAAGTTTGCAGTGTTTTAATACCTGGCTGCAATAAAGCGCTGTAGCTCCGACCCAGCTGTGAATACCCGTCTGCTGCTACTTCCAGCACAAGCGCAGTGTGCGGGGCAGCTGAGTTGTATACATCTCACTTTACTGCGCAAGGAAGTGTTTTTAGAGAACTACATGTGTAATGCATTGAACACACTGGTTAGCGCTATTGTGACAAGTTCCCTTTAACCCGACTGTGCTTACGCCTTTTTAAGACTGTTGTTAATGGGCCTTATTCTGTGGCATATACCTTTTTAAGGTGCTGCATTAGAATACCAGCATGGGTCTTTCCTGCCAGGGGCGCCCCTAACTGATAACAGCTCAATACCTGCGCTAACAGCGGGGACCAGAGAAACGACAAATCCCACCTCCAGCAAACGATGGCTGTGATTCATTCATCAAACGTTGCATTGATTGGCTGAGCAGCAGTTGAAGAACCAATCACAGCCATCGCCCTGTGGAAGCGGGATTCATGACTTGGCTGAACTGCGGCACTGATTGGCTAATTCATAAATCCTGCACAACACGCTCGAGAACCAATCAGAGCCATCAATTCCTGAAGGTGGGATTTATGAATCTCGTAACCAGGAAGTGATCTTTTGTGGGTGGCCAAGGACTGCAAGAAGCGGATCAGAGCTCCGAAGAGCAGCGGGAGGGACCTGGACCGAGCCTGCCAGGTAATGTATTCCTTTTTTTTTTAACCCCTTCCCGCTCCAGGGCGTACCGTTACGTCCTGGCAGCCTGGTACTTCCCGCAACAGGGCGTACCGGTACGTCCTGGAGATAGCGCGGGATCACATAAGATCCAGCGCTATCCCGCAGCGGGAGCCGGCTGTCAGTCACAGCCGGCGTCCCGCTGCAGCAGCGGGGGGGCATCGGAGATGGGCCGCCCGCTGTTAACCCCTTCCCTGCCGCGATCTAAGTAGATCGCGGCAGGGAAAGAGTTCACAGAGGGATCGCGCTCCCACTGTGTCTCCGGCCGGAACTTGCGATGTCATCGCGAGAGCCCGGCCTGTCACCATGGCAACAGGACGCCAGACATTGGCGTCCTGTATTGCCTGTGCCTATAATCGCTGTATAAGCTCTGCCATGCCTTATAACAGCGATCATAGGCACAGTGTTGTAAGTCCCTCAGAGGGACTCAAATAGTATAAAAAAAAGAAAAGAAAAGTGTAAAAAAAAGAAAAATGTTAAAAAAAATGTAAAAAACCCCCTTTTTTTAGGCTTTTTCTAATATTAGCATAAAAAAAGGGAAGAAAAAAAATTAAAACCCCACATATTTGGTATTGACGCGTCCGTAACGACGTGTACAAAAAGTTGAACACACTTTTTATTTTGTACGATAAAAAGCGTAAAAAACAACGCTAAAAAACAGAGGCAAAATGCTAATTTTTAGCATTTTGCCTCCCAAAAAATGCAATAAAAGTGATCAAAAAAGCCGTACATTCCCCAAAATGGTACCAATAAAAACTACAGCTCGTCTCGTAAAAAATAAGCCCTCATAGAGCTCCGTACATAGAAAAATAAAAAAGTTACAGGACTTTGAATGCAGCTATAGAGGAAAAAAAAGATTTCCAAAAAAAAGGGGGTTTTATTTCAAAAAAGTGTAAAAACCTAAAAATAAATAAAACAATTTTGGTATCGTTGTTACCGTACCGACCCGCAGAAAAAATTTAGTGTGTCATTTATGCTGCATGATTAACGCTGTAAAAAAAAGAAAACGAAATCTATGGCAGAATTGATGCGTTTTCTTTCCCTGTTATAAAAAAAAAATTAAAAAATTTTACGATATAGTCTATGTACCCAAAAGTGGCACCGATAAAAACTACAGCTCGCCACGCAAAAAACAAGCCCTTATACGGCCGCGTCCACGGAAAAATAAAAAAGTTATGGCTTTTGAAAAATGGAGATGGAAAAATACCAAAAAAAATCGCTTGGTCCTCAACGCCAAAATAGGCCGTGTCATTAAGGGGTTAATGTAACTCAGCTAGGGCTTATTTTCACGGTAGGGCTTATATTTCAAGCCTCCCCGAAAAGTCAGGGTAGTGATTATTTTCAGGGAAACAGGGTATATAAACGATCAAAAGTTGCAAACTTCAAGTCCCCTACTAGGACATAAGTAAAAGGTGTGAAAAAAAATTCAAAAGCCCATATTTCACTCCCTAAGGTTCAATGTCCACGTTCGGATTTTATTTATAAACTCTACGCGTGGCCCCCGCACGGGAGATCCGTGCATCTTGCTGCCCATAGGGACGCATTAGCATCCGTAGGACAGCTAAAAGCATGCGCAAGTGATTTTTTTTCCCCCGACATGCGGGTCGCACACATGGGAAGAAATCGCAGCATTCTTCATTTTCCTGCGGGTCTCCCGCGCTGACGGCTCCCACAGCTTTCATTGAAGCCTATGGAAGCCATCCGAATCTGCGGCAAAGCCGCAGCTGTTTTCATGCTGTGCAGCGGTTAAGCGGGAGAGCAGATTTTTTTTAAAAAAAAGCTGTGCACAGCGCATGCGCGAGGCACGATGCCGGGTTTCGAGCACATCCGCCGCCAGGAAGAAAGAAGATCCGGCCTGCACTTTAGGAGAGCCCCACAGCGTCCAGAGAGGGTAAAAAAAAGTCTTCTCCCTCTGCATTGCAGCTAATTTACACGGGCGAGCGCAATACTGAGCTGTAGAACCCGATATCGTGCTTGGAAACACGCGACTTCCCCGCGGATGCGAGGCATTTTTTGTGTCGCAACACCTGGCATCGCTTCAGGGATTACTTTATATCAATGGGAACCCTCGCATCGCACTCGCGGGCGCCCGACGCCATGCAATGTTTTTGCCGGCCCCTTTGAAAACAATGTGTGAGGCGTTCTGCGGAAACGCCCAAACATATGACACGCTGTAAGCCGCGGCGGAGCATTGCGACTTTTCTGAAGTGAGGTAAGACGGTTTTGACATAAAAAGGCCTCGAGGACCTGTTTTTTCTGTATCTTCTCAATATACTACCGATGTTCCGCGCGGCGAGCTGTCGGATATGCCCAAAAAAAATTTAATGAGTTTTACATTACATGCACCCTAAAATGATGCCGTTACGAAAAACACAAGCTGCCATATGGAATGCAACACTGAAAAACTAGCTGGTCATTAACCCCTTAGCGCTACAGGATGTACGTTTACGTCCTGGCAGTGTAGTAGCTAACTCAGCAGGACATAAACTTACGTCCAGTGGACGCCGCTATCTCAGAAGCGAGCCTGCGCCATTCCGCAGCATGAGCCGGCTGTGACTGATAGCCGGCCTCCCGCAGCCACAGCGGAGATCAACGAGATGCTTTTAACCCCTTACATGCAGTAATCAATGTATACTGCATCATGGAAACGGTTCCCAGAGCAAGAGCGCTCCCTCTGTGACGTAATCAGCCCTCCATGATGGGTTGCCATGACAACAGGACTCTCTATACTGGTGTCCGGGCCTGCCATGACCTGCGATCATAATTGTGAATGATAATGTATTGCAGTACAGAAGTACTACACTGTATTATCATAGCGATCAGAGCTTTTATGCTCCAGGTTCCCCACAGGCATATAAAAAAAAAGTTAATTAAAATAGGGAAGGGGGGGGGGGGGGGCGTAAAAAAGTAACTTAAAAAACCCCAAACCTTTTTCCCATTTGTACAAAGAAATAGATTAAGAAAATGAAAAAAAACTTGCATATTTGGTATCATAGTATCCAAATCAAGATGCACAAAAAAAAAAAAATTTTTTGAAAACCCTATTTATCCTGCATGACAAAAAAAAGCTTAAAGAAAAACCTTAAAAACAAAAATCAAATTCTTATTTTGTTCATTTTGCCTCCCCCCCATCCAAAAAAAAAAATTAATAGTGAAGTGATCGAAAAAGCTGTACGTCAACCAAAACGGTTCTAATAAAAAACTATCGCTCATCACGCAAAAAAAAAAAACAAGCAACATCTGTTAAAAAAGTTAAAAAAAGTTATGGGACTTTGAATGCAACAATGATCTAAAAAAAGGGGTTTTTTTTATTGTGCAAACGTGAAAAAAAACAACTAACTTTCAGTATGGTCGTAATCGTACCGGCCCGCAGAAAATAATTAGCATGTCGTTTATTCTGCATGATTAACGCTGTGGAAAAACAAAACAATGGCAGAATTGATGTTTTCTCTCCCTGCGCTCCCCCAAAAAATAATAAAAGTTTTACAATACATTATATGTGCCCAAGCATGGTGCGAATAAAAACTACAGGTCGCTGCGCAAAAAACAAGCCCTCATACGGCCGCAGCGATGGAAAGATGAAGAAGTTATGGCTATGGAAAAGTACAGATAAAAAACCCTCATGGCCAAAATAGGCCAGGTCCTTAAAGGGTTAAGAAGGCTACAGAAGTAAGGGGTTAAAGTGAACCAACCTTATACCAGCTGGCTCTCTCCGCCGTCACCCGCGGCGCTGCCTTCTACCACACAGCTAAACGCCCGTCCTAGCAGTATTCACAAAATTGATCCGCCCCGGCCACCATCCTCCAATATCACGTGACTCTGGGTTAGCGGGGTTTACAAGCTTGATCCGCCCCGGCCACCATCCTCTAATATCACGTGATTCTGGTTGGCGGAAGTGAAGCCTAATAAGCGGGAACAACACATGGCCGTTCTCCTCGTGGTTTGGTGATATAGACGACTGTATGCTCATCTCATAGGATAAGGTTGGAGGCGCTCTCGGTATAAGGCGCGGTGTATCATGGACGACGAGGACGCTGTGAGTACCGCGTAGTGACGTCATAGATGCGCGCCATGTCACGTGGTTACATGCTTTGGAGTCTGGATGGTTCAGTACTGCCAGTATGTGCAGCATGGGATGCTGTGTGCATTACACCCTAGCTGTCAGAGACCAATACTGGACACGTCCCCGCAAGGCTTCCCCATAAACCTGAAGTAGTGTGGAAAGGCCGTCCTGTCCTGGCTTATAAGGGGCTCAGGCTTCTTTTCTTTCCTCCCCACCCTCCATGCTTTACACTGCAGCAGTGCTCCCTTGGAATCACAGTATAATGAGACTTTCCATTACAGCAGGGACAAAATGATGATGACTAATAAGCAAAGCTTTTGATGATCTATGATTGCTATATTGTTCGTGGGCGGAGGCGTTTGGTGGCTTACAGCTGTTTTCATATCACCATCCACAATCTGATCTACAGTTTCACTACTTAGATGCTGCGCTCAATACTGCTGACTGCGGCATCTAAGCAGTTAGCTGGAGAAGGGCGCAGCTTTAAGGGGATTGAGCTGAAGAAAGACCATGTGATCGTTGAACATGACGTGATTGGAGGAGGGCCTGGGCGGAGGACCCTCATTGATTGGGTATTGATGATCTATTCCAAGGAAAGGTCATCAGTTGGGCGCCTTCACACGGGCGTAAACGTAAAGGGTGGAACCAGTTAATCTCAATGTGTTCATTCACATTTCCTTCTTATGCGCGTGCATTTCTCGTGCACACAAAAAATAGAACATGCTCGATTTTTGTGCTCCAAAGGGCCAAATGGAAGTTTATAGGGGGTGCGCAAATATGGACACAAGAGTATGCGCAAAATACTGCACAAAACCGCAGGGAACAGAACACCTCTGGACCTCATTAGGCGAAGTAGCCCTTTAAATCAGGACCCGCACCCATGTGATCATGTGAAATCCATTTTTAATGCATGTAACTATGGCATGTGGACTGTCTGATCTGGGGGACCATGGACACTGCATGTCTGTCCTGTTCTCATCCATGAGATGGATGAGAATAGAATATACAGTGTTTTGGGGTTTTTTTTCCTCGCACTGGTACCGTCAGTCCGTGAGAAGAAGTGCTTATGAAGTGCTCATGTGAACAGCCTCAAAGGCTACAATGACCCCTGTGCTGCCCTTCAAACACACGGACAGCAAATGAAGCTATCTGACGAACGCCGCTTCACTCGACCGGGTCGGACCTGGTGCCTGGCCGGTGAGCCCTGCGTACCTGTCTGGATACTTTTTCTTCTGTGCTGCAAAATTGCCGTCCGGCACGCATGTGCAGTACAGATGTGACCGCGCCGTCACTAAGCGATGATGCAGATCCCTCGGCCTTCCTGCAATGATGATTGTGGGACGGATGGCTTCCATTGACTTAAGTGGAAGCCGTCCGGCATAGAATCTGGCTCAAAATGCAGCATGCTGCGATTTATTTATTTATTTTAAATTCCACTCCCCCCAGGGGCTCATTCACATCATTCACTGCCATTGGCCCTCATACCACTACTAGGGGTGACCAACTGTCGTATGCAATGGCTCACCAGACCATCACACCAGCAGGGGGCAGTGTGCCGCTCCACAGCAAAGGCAGGATTGAGGCGCTCACCCCAAGGTCTCCAGACACGAACATGGCCGTTGTCGGCTTTCAAATAGAACGTGGAATTGTTGCTATAGATAAGGTTCCAGTCCGTAGTATCCAAGGTTCTTATTCCTGCCCACGTAATGGGTGCTGTGACTTCAGATTTCCTTCTGCTTAGTGCCTGGAAATGGTCCAGGCAGAGATGGGTCTGTAATGAAGCTGCCACCTGTGTCTGGATGGTGGACAACGGAACTGTTGGCTCTGCTTGTTGGCGGATCAGACCATCCACTGGTGGCCGGTCCGTGCCATCTGGAGTCTGTTTGCTGTGTGTCCTGCTTCTCTGATTCCAATGATGTACCCATCTCCATGGGATAACTGGGCATCATTGCACCAATCCAATATTTCTATCTGGCGCATCGTTTATTTATTTGAGTGTACGTGTCCATTATTAAAATAGATTCAATACTTGGACGACCTGCGTCCGCCAGAGTAGGGGCCACTATTGGTTTCCAGATTGCTTAATTTTTTTTTTTCTACTAGACCTTATGGTGTTTCTCCACCAGTCTTAGTATGGTGAATAGTACACTTTGCTTGTGATGCAAAATACCTGTAAAAGCACCCATCAAGCTGTCGGGGCCTCTTGTCAGCTCTCCTAGGCCATGTATCTGAGGGCAGTATATGAACTCCGCTGTTTGTAAATTATACTCATAAGTAATGCACACTAATTGTAATATAACAAAGGAGAAAGGCGGCTCCTAAAAACACTTTTATTCAAAGAAAATCCATAAAATGACAAATGGTAGGTATCGTGTAACACCAGACGTGTTTCAAAAGACTCTTCTTTCTTGATCCCCGCTAACAGACTCACATGGTACTCCCTACTGGTGTAACTATAGGGGATGCGGTTGCCCCCGGGCCCAGGAGCCTTAGGGGGCCCATAAGGTCTCTCTTCTCCATATAGGGAGCCCAGTACTATGAATAAAGCATTATAGTAGGGGGCCCTGTTGCAGGTTTTGCATTGGGGCCCAGGAGCTTCAAGTTACGCCTCTGCGTTAAGGGGTTAAGAGATGTTGGGGAGGCCCAAGATACATTTTTGCACCCAGACTCATGAGCCTTTAGCTATGCCCCTGGACTCCTCTTAAAATCACTTACAGAGAAATCCTCATTTAAATCATGTGCACATTTCACAAGCTTGATTGCGACACCCCCCAAAATAAAAATCCTCTTTGTTTTTTTTCCTTCCCTTTATTCCTTGCTCTTTATTTCCTCCTCTTTAATCAATATAAGCAAGCAAGTTCCTAATTTCAATATCCAGAATGCCTCTCTTCTAAGGACAAACTTTCTCCAATCCCCTACTCTTAAAAAAAAAAAAAAGTTTTGTGTTCCGCAATTAAGCCTGTGGACATGTGCACATATGATTTAGGCCTGTTTCACACAAGTGACAAAATCGCGCAATTTTCTCACGATGCAACAGTGCGACAACCCGCATGTATGTGAAGCCCATGCTTTCCTATGGGTTTCTTCACATTAGGGATGTTTTGTAGTCTGTTAGGCTGCCTGCACACGAGCGTTCTGGATTCCGCTAGCGGATTTTCACGCGCGGATGGTACCTAAATGTGCTTGCGGATAGGTGCGGATGCGTGAAAAATCACGCGCGGATATACGCGGATGTGTTGCGGAAAAAAACGCGCAGAAAAACCAGCAGACACCCCTTATTGTAAACCCAACCCCTAGAGAACTGCCCATTCCATGGAAAACAGCTTAAAAACCAACACCCAGACTCCGTTTTGTCCCTCTTGCTTGTG
This sequence comes from Eleutherodactylus coqui, assembly GCF_035609145.1. Taxonomy (NCBI): domain Eukaryota; kingdom Metazoa; phylum Chordata; class Amphibia; order Anura; family Eleutherodactylidae; genus Eleutherodactylus; species Eleutherodactylus coqui. Next base: position 75,516,569 of record NC_089837.1, on the reverse strand, counting down.
CGAGCACCGTTAAATTATTCTGGCAACATGCTTTCACCCGGTGAGCAGATGTCTTTGTGGGCATGGTTGATCCATGTAACTTCTTTCAGGCGCTTCTACAGCGTGACTTTATTTCAGTCACTGCAAAAAAATTCACAAGAGAAAGGCCGCCTGCACACGGGCGGAAATCCCGCGGCGGTATTTCCCGCGGGATTTCCGCCGCTGAAAGTCTGCATAGGAGTGCATTACAATACGCACTCCTATGCAGACGGCCGCGGTTTGGCCGCACAAAATCTCGCGCGGCAAACAAACCGCGGCATGTCCTATTTTTGTGCGGGGCACGCACTCACCCGGCCGCCGGCTACGGTCTGCGCATGCGCCGGCTGCGCGGCAGCCGGCACATGAAAGAGCCAGGGCCACCAGGCACGGGTGAGTACGCGCTCGTCACTGCAGGCTCTTGGGTCGGGTCCCGCGGCGAGAATTCTCGCCGCCGGATCCGACCCGCTCGTCTGCAGGCGGCCGAATTCATTACTACAGATTTTGCATTCTTAGATCCTGCATTGGCAAGAAATACTACCTATCTCCCTCTACAAATTTGCCTGTGAAGCTCTGCTGTGTGTTGGGACGCCTCCTACCATGCCTACTTCCTGTAGTCATAGCAACCAGTGACTCCATCCGCAGCTGCACTGCGGATGTACTGCGTGAAAAAATGCACCCATTCACTTGTATTGGAGGCTTCACGCGCAGAATCCGACCCAAATTAGAACAGGTCGCAGATTTTTTTACGCGCGTGAAAAAACGCGATACAAATCCGTCCGTCTGGGGACAACTGCGGATCCTCATAGGAGTATATTGGCTGCGGTCTGGGGCGGACAATGTGCATAAAATAATGCGCTGGAAATTCCGTTCGTGTGCAGGCACCCTTACATTGTGAGGGAAAAAAATTGCGGGTTGCTAAAGATGTCCGCGACTTGCGAGCTTTTGTAGCCCATGTTTCCCTGTGGAGCCTTCCTTTCTGTTGCATTGCACGAAAACAAGGTTTTCATGCGATCTTTACAGTAGGAAGTCCTACTGTAAATGGCCTAGAATAATCCCTAGCTGCATTAAAAAAAACCAAATGCGTCACCTAAGAGGTGCTGACAGCTCCGCCATGTCTTCTCTGCAGGTCCCCGACACTTGTCTTCAGGCAACTTTTCTTGGTCAGGGATTTGAAAATCTCCGCCTCCAGGAAGTGCTGGCTCTGATTGGCTGAGCCGCAAAGCTTGAGATCCAATCAGAGCCAGCACTTCCTGGAGGCGGAGATTTTCATATCCCTGGCCAGGAAGAGTTGCCCAAAGACAGGTGTTGGGGACCTGCAGAGAATACGGGGTTGAGCTGTCAGCACCTCTTAGGTGATGCGTTTTTTGTTTTTTTTTCCATGCAGCTAAGGCTTATTTTTGGGTTGTGGCTTAAATTTCAAGCCCCCACGAAAATTCTGGCAAAATAGCGCTACAAAGTCGCTTGACTTTTTAGCAACACAAAATTGCGATAACGCGGCGATAGCGTGTCGCCCGTGTGAAAGAAGCCTAAAATGTATAATGATTGGCCCATAAATGATTTTAAGGGGACGTACCATGTCAGTCTGTTAGCTGTGATCAAGAAAGAAGTGTCTTTCAAAATACGTCTGGTATTACACGGTACCTACCACTTGTAATTTTATGGATATTTTTTTTTTTTTTTAAATAAAAAAAGTGTTTTTAAGGAGCCGGCTTTTCTCCTTTTGTTGCTATTTAAGCCGTTTGACTCCCGGTCAGCCTGACCACTTAAAAACCTTCAATCCAAACCGCGGTGAATATTACTTATTAACCAGATGAAGATAACGTTGTGTTATGTGTTTTTAATTGTAACCTTTCTCTGTTTTAGAGGAATTATAAACAGCCTTGTCCGCAGTGTTCAAAAATTAACTGGGGTATCAGCGACGAGGGCAAATACTACTGCAAATTCTGCCAGATGATCATAGAGGTATGTACATCAAGTACGTCTCTTCGGAAATCTAATGATCTGGTCTTGGTCTAGTTAGGCTCTGTTCAGATCTTGTTATTGGCTCTGTCCAGGGGTCGCATCAGGGTTCCCGTTTGAAATCCTGAAAACGGAACCCTTAGGGCTTATTCAGACGATTGTATATCGGCCGCGTATTCACGCCGGCCGATATACGGCGTCCCTCTCTGCAGGGGGAGGAGGCTGGAAGAGCCGGGAGCAGTGCACTGAGCTCCCGCCTCCTCTCCGCCTCCTCTCCACCTCTTTGCACTATTTGCAATGAGGGGGGAGGGACAGGGGCAGAGATAATACACATACCTTAGCTCTGCCCCCATCCCACCTCCTCTCATTGCAAATAGTGCAGAGGGGTGGAGAAGAGGCAGAGAGGGGCGGGAGCTCAGAGCACTGCTCCCGACTCTTCCAGCCTCCTCCCCCTGCAGAGAGAGACACCGTATATCGGCTGGGCGTGAAAACCCTGCTGATATACGGTCGTCTGAATGCGCCCTTAGACGGAGCTTATCTCAGCCATTATTAAAAACAGCTGAGATGCAGACGAATGTCTTCTTCATCAGGTTTCCATTACTTTCCAACATCTTGTGCCTGAAAGAGTAGGGGGTACACCACGCGTTTCATTCTGGCAAAAAAAAATGAGATCTGAACAGAAGCTATCTTTATGTAACGCATCCCCGTTGGGTTAGGTGATGGCCTAGAGACCTGTCCCATCCTGATAATGCAAGTTACAACATTGCTTTGTGTTATTATAGCTATGAAACAAATATAGCTAAGAGACAGAACAACCTCACATTTTGTGTGTGAGGGTAGGGGGAGGGAAATGGGGTATTACACAACACTCATGCAAATGAAAGAGGGTGCCTGCATGGCATCCAATCGGGCCACTTTACTATGACCTCTGTATGCAAACAAGCCAAAAGTTTTGAGACTGACACAAATTTTGTTTTTTATAAAGTTTGCTGCTTTGGTTTTTATGGTAGCAATTTGCACTAACTAAATTGATATGAAGAGGATCAGATAATTTGCAATAAATTGCAAACTCGTTCTTTGCCATGAAAATTAATTTAATCACAAAAACCCCATTTCCACCATTACATGAAAAAGGCTTCAGGGCGCCTAAGAAATTCCAGCAAGTGCCAGGACTATCTCCTAAAGAGGATTCAGCTATGGGATCGGTTCATCACCAGTGCAGAGCTTGCTGAGGAACGGCAGTGGGCAGGTGTCTGTATCAGCACGCACAGTCAGGTGAAGGCTTATGGAGGCTGACCAGATGTCGAGAAGGGCAGCAAGACACCACTTCTCTCCAAGAAAAACATCAAGGACAGACTGGCATTCTGCAGAAAGTACAGAGATTGGAATGCAGAAGACTGGGGTAAAGTTATTCACAGCCAAGGACCATGGGTATAACTACTGCTATTAGGAGGCAGACACTAAGCAAAAAAAAGGTGTTTGCTTCTCCTACCTGCAATACCCCTCCTGAAGGCACCAAGTTGCCAAGTTTTACCTTGGTGTCTGTAGGAGGCAGACCTCTTCCGTCATTGGTCTTCAGCTTTCCTGACTAAGGGACTACAGGGCTGGCACTAAACTCTCCCGGTTTATCCCACAGAGGATAGTTAACAGACCAGATTATACCTCTCGGTTCACAGCCCAACACACGAAGCAAGGAGGCATGTTTTTTTTTTTTTTTTCCGTTTTTTTTTAATGGAAAGGTAAGAATTCTCACTGCTGTTGTAAGTATCTTCCTCTAACCCTTTTCTATCCTTCCAGTGCAAGGGCTTACCTCCGCCACAATCAACAATGCTGTACCCTTATCCCTGCACGAGACTTGTGAGGGCTGGGGGCTGCTTTCAGTCGTGGCACCTGTGGTACTTCCTGCTCCCATGCCTGAAAATTAGACCCAGACTGCGGCCTACTGCAGGGCACTTTTGATGGTCTCCTTCACCCTCTTGCACCAATAGGGGCTTTTGTAGCCAGGGGGCCGGCTACCTGTGTCGGGGGTGGGGGCAGGCTTCCTGCCCTTCCTCCAATCATCTGGCTTGGCATTTGGATGCTCATTTTCCCATTGGCTTTCACCTTCCTCTGCTGCAGAACCTGCCCTCAGATCCTGTTTGTTCCTTTCTGCCTAAGCAAATTGCTCTCTGCTGCTGCTGGGATCGGTAGTGCACCAGATGAGCTCCCTATTCCCCATTCCGGGGTGTCATCTGTATCACAGGTCAGCATCCGCCCACAGCCCAGGACTGGGTAAGCACTGCCTGGTAGCAAGCTCCCTTGCTCCTCCTGCAGCACCCGTAGCAGAAGGCACATTTAGGGCATTCTATATATTAGGTGCAGTGCTCAACACTATGTCCAACTCCAGGGCCAGTGGACCAAGACAGGGCCCAGTCAGAGCCACACATTTTGCTTGTGCTCGGCGCAGTATTTAATTTCAATGCGGACCGTTGGAGCCGTTATGGCTCAACTGTCTTCCATCCACTGACCTAGGCATCCAGTGAACCAGCCACAGGCACCCATCTTGTCCATCTTCCTCCATCTGACAAACTGGAGTGGGCTTCCTCCCCCCTCCCGAGGAATGAAACCTTCCAGACAAACGCTATATCAAGCCCAAGAGTTTTGACGTCCTGTATCCCTCTGCAAAAAGATTTGGTGAAGAAGTGTTTATCTTTACTAATAATGGATTTCCCAGTGTCCCATTTGTCCAGACATACTATCTTGCCTATGGCTAATGCTTTGTCCTCTAAGGATATATGGGACAAAAAGTTTGTTTCCCTTGCCAAGTCATTCTTTTAGACTGTGGGTTCGGAACTTTGATTTGTGTTTACTTCTACCTGGATCAGTAGAGCCACTACAGAATGGGCTAAGCTACTATGTTGGGGCATTCTTTCTCGCTCTTCAGGATGAGATAGCCAACATTGTCCAGCAGATCGGCCATGCAGGGAATTTTATCTGTGAAGCTTATTTAGATACAGCCAGGCTCTTGGCTCGCGCCTCAGCTGGTTTGGTAACCTCGAGCCGGACACTATGGCTGAATTATTGGGCTGCAGATGCCGCCTCTAAGCGGTCATTAACTTGCCTTCCCTTCGTTGGCTTGCATCCTTTTGAAAGTGGGCTTCATGAGATTATTTCTGAAGCCACTGAGGGGAAGAGTTTGTATCTTCCCCAGCATAAAGCCAATTGTTCAAGATCTGTACAGAAAAAATGCCCTCCGTTTCATTCCTTTCGCCGCTCCAGTCCCAGGTCCTCAGCAAGAAATTCTCACAGGACAACGATCTTAAGCCTTCTTTTAAACCATGACCTTCCTGGCGTACCAGATCCCAATCCTCCAAATCTGCTTTCGCAAAGTCTTCTGCATGAAAGTCAGCCCCGCACCCGATCCATGCAGGGTGAAGGCGACGACTTTCCCTGTTCAGGGAGACCTGGCTCTCTGACGTCTGCGATCGGGAGGTCATCTCTTTAGGCTACTCCAGAGAATTTTCAGCTCATCCCACAGATCACTTCTTTACTCCCATAATCCCAGCGTCTCTTTCACAGGCCACCGCTTTGGACCTGTCCTCTCTGGGAGTAATAGTTCTGGTTCCTCCCCCAGAACGCTTCAAGGGATATTATTTCAACCTGTTTGTGGTGCCCAAAAAGGATGGTACTGTCAGACCTGTTCTCCATCTGAAGAAGTTGGAGCGCTTTGTCATGGTCCATCACTTCTGTGTGGAGTTGCTGAGGTCAGTCATAGCATCCATAGAACAGGGGGGATCCTGTCTTCCATAGGCATCAAGGACTCTTATCTTCATGTCCTCATATGTTGAGCACAGATATGCCGCCAACCGGATCATTACCAGTTCATGGGTCTGCCGTTCAGGCTGGCCCCAGCCCTCGTGTTTTCACCAAGGTTGTGGCATCTGTAATGGCTCTCCTCCACTCCAAGAGGATAGTGGCTATTCCCTATCTCAACGACATTTTGGTGAAAGCCCTGATTTTGGTCGGACAATCTGTACAGTCTCCACATCTCTCTGGGTGTGGGGGATTATTAACCGCCCCAAGTCCTGCCCCTTAACGTCAGATCTTTCTTTGTTTGCCATTTGACATGAGCAGAAGTGTTGCTTGCACTGCAGAAAGTACATCTTCAGTTAAAGGTGAGCTCCATGCAGATTCAGTCCCCAGTAACCATTTGCCACTGCATGAGAGTCTGATGGGACTAATGGCATCATTCGTTGAGGCCATCCCATTTGGGTAGTTTTACACACTAGCTCTTCAGTGGGCAATTCTCTCCCAGTGAGACAAGTTAGTGAACTCCCTTGGTTGAACGCCTCCACAGCTTCAACGCGATCTTCTCTGGTGGCTGGACTTCCTATAGATCATTTAGGCTTGCTTCTTTCTTGCACTGGTAGATCCTCCACAATGGACGCCAGTCTATTTGGTTGGGGTGGGGGGGTGTACGCTGTGGAAACTAACAGTGCAGGACACTTGGACAGTACAGGAGTCCATTCTTGTGATGGATGTCTTAGAACTTTGGGCCATTCTTTTGTCAGTTCAGTACTTTGTGCCTCAGGTAATGGGCTTCCCCGTCCAGGTCCAAACTGACGATCTGACTGCCATCGCGTAGATAAATCCCAAAGGAGACCCCCTGCACTTTGGCGGTCATGGCAGAAATGGTGAAGATCCTGAAATAGGCCAAAGATCACCTTCCAGCGCTCTTCGCAGTGGACAATTGGATTGCAAACTTCCGGAGCAGAAAAATCGTTGACCTGAGAGAATGGGAGTTACACCCCGATGTGTATCACAAGCTCTGTCAGAAATGAGGTAATCTACATGTTGATTAATGGTATTCAGCAGCAATTTGGTGATTAACAATGCTTTTTCCAGCATTATGGAGCACCATGTCACAAGGCAAAAGTACTTTAATAACTTAGTAAGTGGCTTGATGAACAAAACATTGAACTTTTGGTTCCATGGACTGGAAAATCCCCAGATCTCCATCCCATTGAGATACTGTGGTCAATCCTCAAAGTAGGTAGACAAACAAAAAGATTAAAATTGTGATAAACTGCAACACCAATTGGGAAAGAATGGGTTACCATCAGTCAGGATTTGGCCCAGTAGCTGATATCCAGCATGCAAGGGCGAATTGCAGAATTCTTAAAAAATAAGGGGCAACATTAAATATTGAATTTTTTTGCCTAAATTTGATGTATTTGTCAAAAGTTTAAAAATGAATGAAATGCTTATAATTGTACTTAAGTATACCATAAAATCATCTAAGGCCGGTCTCACATGACCAGACTTGTATTGCTGATTCTGTAATTGCCGTCCGTAGTAAAACGCAGTTGTTGAAAGGCATGAACTTTCGTCTTTTTTTTTTTTCTTTTTCTTTCTGTTCACTGGCGGATGCAAATGGTGGATTCCGTAAGCGGAAGAAAATCGCAGCATACTCTAGTTTGCTGTATAATCTGCGTGGATGGTCTCCATTGAAGTCAATAGAGGTATCAGACCTGTAGCCCATATGCAATTAACAGCACAGGAAATACAAACAAAGTAAAAAATGGTACTGTGCATTACCGCCTGCGAGCCTCCACAGTACAGCTTAACGAGGTACGCAATGTCACCGGCCGGGTACGCAGTTGGAATCTGCTGCAGGCCTCCCACATGCGGAATCCGAATAGTTTGTCTGAGCCCGGGCTAAAAGATCTAAAAACACCAATGGCGCCCTTTGTGAAAACCAAAATTTGGGTCTCAAAACTCTTAGCTACCACTGCATTCTAGTAAGGCAAGGCAAAGCCATATGTAGAACGATATAGATATGTATATCATGGTGGCATCCTTTCTGGTGAAGTTCTGTCTTTTTTTTTGGGGGGGGGGGGGTCCCAAGCTCTGTTCAAACTGTATTTGAGCCTCGTGTTGGAGGTATACTTTGGGAGGATTTCCCGACATAAACCTCTAAATGGAAAGCTTGTATGTGTGCCAATGTATTTGGTGTCCATAGACTTTCTTGTAAAGAAGAAGGAAGAAAAAGAAAAAACTTTTATACCAAGTGATAAGTTTTTACTGGACATCTCTGCGTAGGAAAAGCCATACTGGTTCAGGTGAGGTCAGCCGAACGCTGCTATCCATCGCTATGAATCTCCATTATTGTCCAACCCAAGTTGTAGTGCGCACGGTATACTGATAGACATATGTCACTGGTCTTCTGATATCTGTTTTTGTTTGTACCATTGCAGAAAACCAAGGAAGTGGATGCTGATGACATTTTTATCCAAAATGCAAAAATGCAGTCTATTTGCAGGGGTTTAAGAAAAAAGAAACGCGGTAGGTACCCGGCCGCGATGTGTGACTCACTTTTTGCGCTATCTGTGTAATGCCCCCGACAGCATACGGCCTTATTATAATCTATGAGGCTATTCGCATGCATATTTTCACACAGACACCTGTTCCACGTAAAAAAAAAACCTTACTGATTTGAAACCCTCAGAACTCGCATCTTTAATGGCACTTGGATATATAAAATTGACCTTATTTAGCACGACTGTCCATGTTGCCTATAGTAACCAATCATGGCACAACTTTCATTTCTCAAGTTGCTAAAGTAGAATGAAAGCTGCGCTGTGATTGGTGGTTATGGCCAATAAGAGCAGTCTTACTGTTAGACAGTTTTTTTTGCTAAATTAGGCAAAAAAAATGTTACTCTTCAGCTGAAAGTCTGCCTTAAAACACATTTGGTGCAGATTTTGGTGCAGACTTCACCCGCTCATTTAGAAGAGGTGGATTCTGCAGCGTGTTCTGTGCTAAAATTGACATTGCATGGGTTCATCCTCAGCGACTTAGTGCTTAGTGTTGAAGCCGCCTTTCACCTTTTGGGCTCAATTACCAAATGTAATGTCATAATCTGGGAGAGGGAGAACCCACCTGTCTACGTGGAGCGTATGCGCAACTTCCCTCATGGTGAATGTGTTTTGCGCTATAACCTGTAGGAAAGTGTACGGCCCCTACTTTTTTTCGATAAGGAAACAATTCCTGGGATTTCCAACCTGGATGCTACAGATATGGCTTCTTCTGCAGCCGGAACAGGAAATCCCAGGTTGCATCTTCCAACAGTATGGGGCATCCTCCAATTTTCACAATTAAGTTAGACATGAGCAGCGACTACCAAACAGATGGATTGGCCGTGCAGGTTATACCGATAGTGAACTTCTTTCTTGCATAGTAACGTAGGCTGAATGAAGACAACGTCCATCTATTTCCACCTGTTTCCAACCTGCACCCCCTTTATTGATCCAGAGAAGGGTAAAAAAAAAACAATTAGCCCATTTGGGGGAAAAAAAAATCCTTCTCGACTCCATAGTGGCAGTCAAAATAATCCCTCAATTAACGTTGGAAAGTTCCAACATGACTCCAAAACCCCGGATCAACGACCCACTGGTCACCTAATGTGTATATCCTGTAATATCCTAGCACTCTAGAAAGACGTCTAGTCCCCTCTTAAACTCCTCTGTGGATTTTGCCATCACCACGTCCTCAGGCAGAGTTCCACAGTCTCACTGCTCTTACAGTAAAGAACCCCTTCTGTATTGGTGATGAAATCTTCTTTCTTCCAGACATAGAGGATGCCCTCTTGTTACTGTCGCAGTCCTGGGTATAAACAGATCATGGGAGAGATCCGTGTATTGTCCCCTAATGTACTTATGCATAGTTATTTGGCCTCCACATTCCCCAGACACTATTGCTTATGATTCTTTTAATTTATTTTTTGCCTCTGGGAGGTGTTAAAGATGGAGTCTAACTACACCCCTTACCACCCACCATACATGATCTGCGAGGACGCATCACAGAAGCTATTACACGAGTCAGTCATGATACGCTACAACGTGTACGGCTGGAACTTGACCACAAGCTTCATGTGTGTCGGTGATAAAGGGGGCCACATTGATCACCTCACATGTGGAAAACGTTTTTGAAGTTGTGCAACAAAACTTCTTGAGTTTCCATTGTTTTCAAATTTCTGTATCGGAGTATCATTAACGGGGAGTTATAAGGGTTTCAAATAACTGTGTGTGTGATAATGGATGATGGCTCATGGTAAATGGCGGTCCCTGTTACACTTTTTAGAGGCCAGTTACATTATGCCAGTGAGTTCTAGCTTCCTAGTAGGACTATAGAACACAGTTTCTGTGCTTATAGCTACATGTGTAATTATTCATGTCTCCTTCCTATAACCCAGATGCTATGTTCCCATGTGAATGGATTGGTTTATTTAAATCTAGTCGTACCCCAGCACTGCACACACACATATAAGATGTGACGGCTAAAGGAGCAATCTCCCCTGCCACTTGTATAGACATGCAAGCTCAGCCAAGCTAAGATCAGAGCCTCCGGCACAAAATTCCGGACGAAAGGCTAAAACGTACTGCGCTATTTCATCTGGGAAAATGCTGGTCAGAATACAGAACGTTGGATGGACCCCATTATAGACATTGGGGTCCAGTATGTGCCGGATCTGCAGTCCTGGTATATTCATTGTTACAACTGTTAGAACTGAGCAGAACAATGGAAGTAGACCGGAACTGTGAGCATGGATGTGAATGGAGCCTTAGATGACCGCCTGTCCCCGATACAATCTGATGTCATTAGTGTTGGATTTTTTTTTTTCTCCTGTTCTCTTTGATATCAAGCAGGATGTAATAGTAGTCTATAAAGTATAATGTTTTCCATATATTTGTAGTAATCGACTTCTGTTGTCAGCTTTAAAGGGTGGCTGGGAGTGGTACATCTGTGAAGGCTTCCAGTTTATTCTGCTCAAGCAAGCAGAAGCACTTGAAGATTTGGGAATCGGTCCCGACATTAAGGTATTTCTAAGACTTCACAAGTAGATAAACTGTTTTCTAGGGTCCTCCCCTTGTATCTGTCATTGCCATATGTACTTATCATTATGGCCATATTAAGAGGTTGTTGTGCATTCACAAAGATTTGCACTAGTATTCATTTTTATAGGGTTTTCATTAAACATTACATACATTTAAAACCACATTTTAGTCCCTGAGTGAGAAATCGCAGGTGATCAATGTGATGCCATTAAAAGGGTTAATAATACTTAAGAGCCTGTTACACTGGCCGAATTCTCGGTCCAATTCAACGAGTGACGATCAATAGGCATGTGTTTTTTATTTTTCCTTTTACATAAGCCGAGTATCTGCTTATGGGGATGAACGATTGTAGTTCAGATTGTTCACCGCCATAGGCTGGCTGTACATCTGTCCGTTCACACACGAAGGCATACAGCCGATCAGCGAACGCGTGTACGTTTGCTAAACGTCGCTGACCATCCAATAAACGAGTGTTTACTCATCCGTTGGCTGAATGTTGTCTGTCTTACATGACAAGCTAATTGAACTAACGATCATTCGGGTGACTGTGTGCCCAATAATGTGTAAGAGCGCCTTCACACGGAATGACTTTTGGGCGTATAAGTGCCCGACAGTCATCCCACCGGTTATCGCTCCAATGCTTTCACGCTGGAACGAGTCATTCAGTGAATGGAGGTGGAGCGTGCCTGAGATCTCTTCCAGACTCTAAGGACTCATGTCCACGGGCACGCACGGATTCCAGCTGTGCCCATGGCCATGAGGCCTTAAGACAGTTAGTCACCTGTCCGGCTGCCGTGTGAGTCTTCTCCTTCGTGGACAGATATTCTGTCGTCTGCATGGCGGATACACTCGGCGTGCCGTGTGCATGCACTGTGTTTTGTTTTTTTTTCTTTTTTTTGAGGTACATGGGACTTGGATTGCTCTTTGATTATTTTACTTTTGAAAGGTGAACACAAGAAAATTATTTTTACAGCAATCACTAGAAGATAAATAAAATATTTTCATTGCCTGAGACGTTACGGAAAAAAATTTTGAGGGTATTTTATCCATTGTAGTAGTGCAGTACACAGAAGGGCCTGTAGAGGGCTGCAGACAGGACTTCTGGTGCTAGGGTTAACACTAAGGGGTGGCGTAGGAACTAGATAAAAGCTCAGTTTCTAACAAGCAAGGGAAAGTTACAGCTTGGCAGTGCAGGACAGGCTGCAAGCTCAGGTCCAGTGTGGACCAGCTGGGTCTGTCACATTGCCTGACAGAGGAAGAGACGCCCTCCAGATGCCCAAGGAGGGGTTAGTGACCGAGCCCTGTGGGTTACAAACCCTATTTGCTTTTGTGGACTGGATATAATTTCCTTGTGTGCTGTGAAATAAAGGTTGGCAGGAGCCAGATTTGAAGAAAAACTTTGGTTTCTGGAGCATAATTCGTGTGAGGTGGTCATTCCGGTATCCCAAAGTGGGGCGATCCTGTGGCAAGAAGACCCCCAACTTGCCACACCATTTAAAACAGTTTTTTTTGTGGGGAGTGAACTGGATGCTATTTTCTCCAGCAGGTTTCGGGGTATTCTGTAGCTTCCTAATTGTGTAGTATGGCATGTGCACGCCAACCAAGTCAGACACAAGATGTAAGTCTCAGGTCTAAACTGGATCTGGGCGTACAATGCTCACAGCCTCAGGTTTATTGAAACAGATAATACCTGCCCTTTATGGGCCTATAACACATTACATCAGTAACATATAAAGTTCTCATTCGTTGGGCCATATAGAATTCCCCGCCCCTCCCCACACCTCTCTCAAGTCCTGTGTATGAGCCAGTCTTTGTCTTCTCAACAAGTGGTCAGGCAGAAGTAGTTTTCTTTGTCTTAGAAGTTGAGGGTGGGAGAGGGCTGGGAAAACGCCCAAAGTGGATACAATTCTTACAGTATAGGAATGTGACTTTAACTCTCAGAGGCTGCAGAGAAGCTTTACATTAGGCTAACGTTATAGAACACAGCTTTCACCATACTTAGTCCAGCAATTACCATAATGAAATTATGTGGCTATCAGCCTCTATAGAGTTAAAGCACTACAGCTGCATAATACATCTAGTTTATACAAATCAATAGACATTTTGCGCTAATTAATCATCATGTCTACTACAGGGAGAAATGTATATTTATTTATTCTTTTAATTAAACTTCATTAAACTTTTTTTTTAACACTTTTAATTCTTCAAGGACACTTGAAAATGTGATTGTTCAATTGCTAGGATAGTACACTGCATTACTTATGTAGCGTATTTAATTATACCTATGACAGCAGCCTATAAGGTTCTGCGGGAGGTTGGGCCTAATAGGCTGAGTTAAATGGTAGACATGGAGACCTTTTGTTAGGCTTCCAACTGCCATGGTAACCCATTTGGTACCTTACGATCGCAATGCAGCTTGTCTAATTGTGACAGAAATTCCCCCTGTAGTCTGCTTACATATTGTAGTTGCTATTTATTGTGGCATATAAGGGGTTAAACTGCCAGGATATGAGGTTTCTCAATTCCTGACTGTTAGAGCAGGAGCCTGGCTGTCAGTAGTCAGCTAAGCCACCGCCTCTTAAAGCCCAGTGGTGAGGCCAGTAAAAAGGTGTGTTGCTGTCACGAAAGGGTTAACGACTGCCTGTTTACACATGCCAATAGGTCCACTAAAAACCAAGCAAAACTGACAGGGGAGCGTGAATGGGTTGTGTGTAAATTAGGCGATTATCGCCCAAATTAGCTGCTTGAAGCAATTATCTGGGCGATAACTGTCCTCTATAAAGTTGTATTTAAGTGAAATCTTCTATGACTTTCTAATATGCTTTTTTTTCAATTTCTCACCATTTTTAAGATATTTGATTGCTGTCAGTGATGTTATTTGTGTACAACAGGATAATATGTGTAATCTGTGGAGACTATACCTTCAGGAGACCCAGCAGGCTTACTGCGAGACACCCGCTGATCGCAAGCTACGGGTGGTATGTACTGAGCGGAAATACAACTTCCAGAATATATTGGTGTGTCCACCTTGTATTAATCCTCGCTCCTTCTACAGCATTATGCCACATCTGAAGCGGACGCTGATATGGACCAACTGTCCCAAAGTAGCCTTGGTGTTCCTTCTTCCGGAGTATCTTCTTCCGGAGTTCCTTCTTCCGGAGTGCCCTCGGAGGCTTCCGGAGATCAGTCAGACACTTCAGGGCACGGAGGTGCTTCGGGTACATCAGGTACATCTCCAGGTTCTTACATGCTGCATATTAAAACTGATCACTCTATGCACCCATAGACTAGTATTGATCAAACATGTATATCTCAAAAGTGCATATTTTTGACTACTTTTGAGCCACCTTACATTTTTGTGTGGGAGGGGCGAGAAATATAATAAAAATTGGCAGATGTGCCATTTTTCTAGAAGAGAAGAGCTTGCTGTTAAGTGTTTTCTATTCACGCCCTGTTAATGACAAGGAAAAGAAAACCATATTATCACATATTCATAGGATAAGTAATAAATGTTCTGGCCAGGAATATCCCTTTAAAGGTGCTGTTGATCCAAATTAGATGGGCTGCTCACATTCATAAATGATTTGTGAGTCCACACTGCGGTCAGGCAGCAAAGAAAGTATGCAGTATGCTCTGCTGCGTAGCGAGAGGTATAACCAGTAGAAAGAGGGAGATTGTGATAGAGATCTGGTAGGACCACATCTGAAATACTGCATTCAGTTCTGGAGACCTTGCCTACGGAAAGCCAAATGTGTAACAAAATGGTGGAAGGTCTCAAAAACAAAGCAGGAAAAGACTTAACTTAATCTGTATCACGTGGAATAGAGGAAGAGGGCGGACGTGCTGGAAACCTTTATATGTTACAGGAGGAGAGCGGGGGGGGGGCATGATGGAAACCTTTATACATGTTACAGGAGAAAAGAAGGGAGGGGAGGGCATGATGGAAACATTTATATGTTACAGGAGGAGAGAAGAGAGAGGGGGGACATGATGGAAACATTTATATGTTACAGGAGGAAAGAAGGGAGAGGGGAACATGATGGAAACCTTTATATATGTTACAGGAGGAGAGAAGGGAGAGGGGAGACATGATGGAAACCTTTATATGTTACAGGAGGAGAGCGGGGGGGGGGGGGCATGATGGAAACCTTTATACATGTTACAGGAGAAAAGAAGGGAGAGGGGGGCATGATGGAAACCTTTATATATGTTACAGGAGGAGGGAAGGGAGAGGGGGACATGATGGTAACCTTTATATATGTTGCAGAAGGGAGAGGAGGACATGATGGAATACTTTATATATGTTACAAGAGGAAAGACGAGAGAGAGAGAGAGAGAGAGGGACATGATGGAAACCTTTATATGTTACAGGAGGAGAGAAGGGAGAGGGGGACATGATGGAAACCTTCATATATGTTACAGGAGGAAAGAAGGGAGAGGGGGACATGAGGGAAACCTTTATATATGTTACAGGAGGAGAGAAAGGAGAGGAAGACATGATGGAAACCATATATATGTTACAGGAGGAGGGACATGATGGGAACCTTTATATATGTTACAGGAGGGGAGAAGGGAGAGGGGGACATGATGGAAACCTTTATATATGTTACATGCAGGAGAGAAGGCAGAGGGAGGACATGATGGAAATCTTTATATATGTTACAGGAGGAGAGAAGGGAGAGGGGAACATGATGGAAACCTTCATATATGTTACAGGAGGAGGGAAGGGAGAGAGGGAGGACATGATGGAAACCTTTATATATGTTGCTGAAGGGAGAGGAGGACATGATGGAATACTTTATACATGTTACAGGAGGAGAGAAGGGAGAGGGGGACATGATGGAAACCTTTATATATGTTACTGGAGGAGAGAAGGGAGAGGGGGACATGATGGAAACCTTTATATATGTTACAGGAGGAGGGAAGGGAGAGGGGGACATGATGGTAACCTTTATATATGTTGCTGAAGTAGAGGAGGACATGATGGAATACTTTATACATGTTACAGGAGGGAGAAGGGAGAGCGGGGACATGATGGAAACCTTTATATACGTCACAGAAGGAGAGAAGAGCGAGGGAGACATGATGGAAACCTTTGTTAGATGTAGAAAGTAAGTTCAGGGGAGGAAGAGGTGTGTGTGTATTTTTTTTATTTTTAATTTTTTTATTAATGAGAAGCTAATCGATAGAACAAGGGGCAGAATAATCAGAGATTAGTTGGTAGGTAAGATCAGAAGAAATGTCAGAAATTATTACTGAAAGAGTAGTAGATGTTTGGAACAAACTTCCAGCAGATGTGGTTGGAGATTTAAAAATAAATGACTTTAGGCTGCCTGGAGTAAACCTAGATCTATCCTTAGAAATAAAAAGGCTCTTTCAGGGCACACTAGATGGACCATGCTGCTTTTTTTATATGCATACTATGTTCTCCATGCAGTAGACCCTTCTGGATTAAACCTGATAGTTGATTTGTATTTTCATTGTTCAGATGCAGAGAGTGCGGTTTCGATGCAGTCATTGGGGTCCGTAGATGGAAGTACATACAAGAAGAAAAAAGGCAGAATAATGTCCATGCCCATGACCCTCGCCTTCTGCTACCTCGCTATACTGTGGGTTAGGGCATCAATCACACTGTCTGACTTACTACGGTGAGAGGCAACGCTGACTTTTATTTGCATGTTCATTTAATTTCTCATTCGCATTAGCCCCAAATATATTTCGCCCGTGGGTTTATTGGGATGTGTTCCCACGAAGGATTTTATGCAGCAAACGTAACAAGGAATCTGCATGAATTTCACATCAAATGCATGTCCCACCAGAATTTCCTACGTACCGCCTTACCTCTCAATGCAAATCCGTGTTACGGTCAGTATATTATGTACCATTGAATTGAAATCTTCATGCAGAAAAAAAGTGAAATGTCCGTTCTTGACACGGAATCTGCATCGGGATAGCCACATTCTGATTTGCCTATTGAAAGGAGCTGAAATCTGCAGGTGGATGTGCGGGTCTACCAGTGCCTGTCCACTAAAATC